>NC_135870.1:22513492-22728492 GCF_031162955.1 Sander vitreus
CCGTTAAATGTACGTTTCGCGACCCGACCTGTCACACGTGACATTTTTGAAGTAACGCAAAGTGACACAAAGATAACCGATTGGCGGTAAACATCTGTCCGCTAATCTAAACCAACTGCTCCGTTGCTATCAGTCAGCTGCATGCTCAGCTCCAGAATTATGTTTTGTCAAATGTCCTCCACATATTTTGTCACTCTGTGTGATACAGCTGTTGGATCAGGTGGAAGCTGCTGAGCATCCAAACTGCCACCGATGTCAATCAAGTCTTGTGCCAGTTTGTTTGAGAATAATTATGCACAATCTTTTTCATTTCTGAATTCTCCATAAAAAAAAAAAAAAAAACATATTTTTGTTGTCACCCGCTGCCCGCAGACATTTAGTTCATTTTTCCTCATGCTCGTGATATTATATGAATATATTTTTTACCAGTGGGTACTTGACCCGGTGCTGGACTCTGAACTGGACAATAAAGAGTCTTGCCATCACCACAAAGGGGCCAGTGAAAGACATACAGATAACACTAATTAAACCCACTTTCCTTTGTAAAATGTGGGACGAACACAACACTGTGTGTGAGCTGCCGATGACTCAGCAGGTGTTGAAATAACACAACATGTATGAAACGGATAACAGTGTAGACTACAGCGCTATAACGTGCTTTAGCACACATTAGGAGCTGACAGTGGGTCTCCTAGCAACACCGGCCCTTAAAGTGTCAGTCAAGCGACTGCCATGGGAGACACCCACCCAGAAGCTTGAAGCTTAGACAATGTTTCCACAAATACATATAGAAAATGTATTCTATTCTTTTGAAAAATGGAAAATTTCAGTATATTTATAGTTTATATTTCCTTACACAAAAATAGAGGAGAATTCAAGTTTCATTTCCACTTTAAGGGCCCATTCAATAACATTTTTGAACTTATAAATTACAAGTATATTTAATTGAAAGGTGCGACCTAATACAAATTAAGCATTTCTTTTCTAAAAGGCCCTTTTTTTTTTTGCCAAACTTACACATTATACATTTTGTCGAGAAACAAGCAGCCGTACAAGAACTTTGTTTTTTATACTTGGTGTTACAGACATATTTCATTTATTTTTTTTATTTCATTTCATTTTTGTAGCAAAATGTATTGAGGTTCAATACCCAGCCCTACACACATGCCTACTTGAAGCTGGCTTTTCTCTGTTGTTTGTAGTTGAATTACCACTGAAGAGTAAGTGATCAATTCTGACTTCATGTGTTTTGTTTGGCACAGACCGAATGTAATTTATTGTTCCAACAGGTTTTGTCCTTTGTTTACATCGGGATCAATGATTTTGTCCTATGAAGCAAAAGAAAAACCACACACACACACACACACTCACACTCACACTCACACTCTCACCGGTTACAGAAAGCTGAGTCCAGGTGCCATTTTGCAGCTCATCCGTGGGTTCATCCAGTAAGAGGTTTCGACAGTCGTACAAGCCCTGGTCATCCAGCTGCAGGTGGTCCAGCCTCAGGTCAGTGATTCGTACCAGAGACACCCGCCCTACACAGACACAGTGCAGGTAAACAGGTGAGAGGGCAGGCGTGAAGGCCATGAGACAGACCAACTGCACATGATGCCGATTTCACTTGTCATCTCCTAAGTCTGGGCTGTGTGAATCTTCGTTACACTGATTTGTTGCACACACAAACAACACCTAACACATGCACACACACAAATAGAAAAAAAAGTGATCTCCCGGTTGCCAGGTGACGGCTCCCTCGAGCTGAAGCGTAGCTCGCAACATCAACTCTTTATCTTTCCCAGTCTGCAGCCTACATCTTTCTGCTGTCCTTCAAGTTTTTTCACACTTTATCAGACAGGCAGTTGTGCAGCGACCTAACAGCATGGCTGAAGAGAAACTGTCAATGAAAGCATTATTGAGGGCACACAATCTTCTCTCTGCACCATCCCAGAAATAAAAACAGGAAGACAGCAAACACAGTGCAGCGTGGGAGTCTCAGTGCCACTGGGATGCCTGGGTGGCAATGGTAATTATTAACAGAGGCTCTGATTTCTGGTGACTGTGGCAGGGAGGGACAGTCAAAAAGAACCAGGAAGTTGGAGTTAGGTATGTTGGCAGCGATAACACACCTTATTTACTTTCCAAGCTGCCAAAAAGGGACTAAAATCCACAGGGGAGAAGAGGGAAGGGAGGGTTAAAGTAGAGCTAAACACACATCAGCAAACATTCAGGGGATTAGTGCATTTCAAAATCCAAACTTTGACCCCTGGCAGTCCTCCCCCCCTCGTGTTTACTGGCTCAGTGTTATATAGGTCAGTATAGCACCTCAGAAAAAAGGTTGTGCTGAGGCAGGGATGGTGTGGAAAACATGACTGGGAGTCGTCAGATAAAAAAGGAAGGAAAGGGTGGAGGTGAAGTAAAGAGCAGGACCCAACGCCATAACTGCTGCCACATGAAAAATGCATAATTGCAAGTGACTTGAATGCGAGGTAAATTGAGTGTGAGAGGGAGAGCAGAGAAAGAAAGAGGGAAATTGAGATTATTTATCTGTCTGCGTCTCTGTGTTTGCGCTGTGCATGTCTAAGAGTGTAGAAACAACAAGTGTGTGCATGCATTCAACACAAGCTTCGCTGTGTTCCTCGGTGTTCAAACAACTCACGGGTGTAGTTAAGTTATGCAAATGTGCCTTTGAATTGTTGATGTAAGTAAAACACCATTTCCCTCTTGTCTTTCAATCCAAACACACTCCCAGCCACCAGAGGGAAATCATAAAAATAGAGCGGTAGTCCATTGAAATAATTTATAATTTTTTTCCTTAAATCAATTAATCAAATTTGAATTGCGATTTTAACGATTTCTTTCCGATCACAAAAACAATGTAATCATTAAAAACCATTATTTTGCACATTTTGCAAGTAAACTCTTATTTTGTCTTGTGTTCTGAATGAAAACAGAAAGTTCAAAACGGGAAAAGTATTAAGGTAAATTTCATAGTTCAAGGTGTTTTCACTGTTGATTTGTGTAACTGTTTCACTTCAAGTGATGTTCAATAAATACAACATCTTCCAAAAAGTCGATGAATAATCGTGTTAAATAATCGTGATTATGATTTTTTTCCCATAATCGAGCAGCCCTATGTCATATGTTGTTTTTGTTTGCAATATTGATTGTAATGTAATGTATTGCAGAATATGCTGCAGCACTGCAAACGGTATTACTAACTAGTATTGTATTTCCATTTATGTATTTAGTTGATTTTAATTTACAGTTTATTTTCACATATCATTTGCACATCAGTGTTGGACCTCACAACCTCTGCAAAACAAGTGGAGGCTGTAATAGCAGCATGTTAATGCCCATGGTTTTGGAATGAGGTGGTTTTGGCCAAATAGTGTATTTGTATTTAATAAAACTGGGCTGAGGACCTCTGCAAAAATAGTTGTTATTGCTGTTGAGAGTTTAAATACAAAAAAATAACTCTCCTATGCTTAATTTTCTCCAACATTAAAGTTATCAAACATCTTAAAAAGGGACACTGTGTAGGAATTTCTCCCATCTAGCGGTGAAAATGAATTTTGCATTCAAACGAACAGTGCTCTCTAGCGCCTCGTTTTTTCAAATGCGTGTTGCAACTACGGTAGCCGTTATGTACCAAGAAGCTATGACTTGTGACTTATTATCGCTTTTTTGACGAGGAGGATTCCTTCTCCTGTGGCTCGGCATAAGTATGATCCTCCATTATGAACTAAAGTGCAGTGCAGGCTTTCAAAGTTGCCGGGGCAGCGGAAAGCGCCTCTCACTGATCTCCTTCTCCGTTTCAGCTGGTTTCAGTCACGTGACGCTGGCTCTGAACGAAAACGCGTTGTGGATTAGCTAGACAGGTAGGCTAGTGCTTTATGTCCCTCTCAGAGATTAGAGTTTTTCAAAATGGCGGAACGACATGGAAGCCTCCTTGGACTTGCCCGTCCAATGTAAATACAGATAAGAAATTCTTCGCTTACGAGGATAAGTCAGATCGTTGGCAGAAGCAATTTTACACCAATGAGGACATATTTATGAATGAAGACACTGATTTTAGCTAATAAAATACTTAAAACACTACACAGTGTACCTTTAACAGATGTGCTGCTTCAAAATTTTGTAAAATAACAAAAAGCTCTGCTGAAATAGAGACTAGAACCATTCCATACATGGTGACGCAGGTAACCAAATAAGAGTGAAAGTCATACCGACAATAGGTAGAAGATAGAAGCCCCACCCCCACCAATGAAACACACACACACACACACACACGCCCCCCGAAGGCGTACCTCAATACACTCTCAGGTGACAAAGAAACACAAAACCATTCAGCGCTGAGACGAAATACAACTCTTTACAAATGAAAATCTTCAGTCTGCAGACTCAGCTGGTTTTGAAGTATATTAGAATATTAAATACAGCGGCCATCATCTTCCTTTCAAAAGAAAATTAAAACTAATCTGCATTCAACTGAAATGTCAATTACTAACCTGTGTGTAAAGTCATTTGACAGTGTACTGAAGTGAGATCCTTTACTAAATCTTTGAAAAACACATCTTAAAACTAATTTTTATAATAATGTCAGCAAATGTTAAGCCTGATACTTAAGGGAAACTACGTCCATTTTTTAATATTCATACATGTTATTCCTACGGTCTACCACAGTTCAAAAATGTTAGTAAACATGGAACAACTCCCTCCAAAATCCAAAAACTAGAGTGCTAAAACTCAAATTTGTGATGTCATTAAGTATAAAGTCTGGAACTACTCCATAGACAAATGTATTGGGACAGATGTTACAGATTAAACTGAGAGCACCCAGGGGAATCTTCTGAGTATAGGGGACATTTTCAGTTTCATAAAAATAAAGCTCATTTGGGTATAAAAAAAAAGAAAACCACAGAATCGGTCACCCATTCGTTGTCTACAAAGCAGATCTAGACTTTATACCTGACATCACTAGTGTGAGACTTAGTTCTCTGGTTTCGAGAGAGAGAGAGTAGCTCAAGTTCACAAATATTGATTGAACTTTCCTAGGCCATGGAAATAACATATTGGAATTCTTCATTTCGGTGGTGTTTCTTTTAAAGGGTAACTACTGTTTTTTTCAACCTGGATGGTGACTGATGGGAACAACAATCTTTGACATTGGTCCAGTATTAAGTGAGATCGCTGCAGTTGGCAGCAGCGAAACAAGCTACAATGTAAGTTAATAGGGCAATTGTCCAGCTTGTATTAACCTTCACAAAAGTGCTCATTTTGCCACATAAGTGTCTGACAACATTATGGAAAGGATTTCTAAGGAGGTCGACCTTTCTCCTAAAGAGTAAGATCCTTTTTTTAAAACATAAAAACATCCGCGAAATTGCGTTTGCTAAAGCCACCAGACTTCATGTAAATAAACATTAATTTTAGCTTCGTAAAATACACTTCATTCAAAGTCAACAAAATAAAACCATGAAACGTCGTTTTGGGTCGTCTTTCCACTTTTCTAACCATCACAACTTGTAGTTTACCGATTTACAGTTGAAAATATGTTTGCTCTATAAAAAAATAAATAAAAAAAATGTCTGGTGGGTTTAGCGCTAACGATCTTAGAGCTGTTTCTGGTTAAACAAAAAGGTCTCAAAGAGGTTTTAAAAAGGTCTATCTCTGTAGGGATCCTTTCCATAATGTTGACAGACATTTAGATCAATAATCTGAGCCTTTTAGTGGCAGGAACAGCACTTTGGGCACCATAGGGTTACATTGCAGCCCAGTCTTTGGCGTCAACGCTTAATACTGTACCAATTTCAAAAGATTATTGTTCCTATCAGTCATGTACACACAAAAACAGAAAATAGTGTCCAAGTTGAAAAAAACGGTAGTTACCCATTAATGTTGTTAATGACTCTGTACCGCTTCCATTTCTATGTTATTAGTGCTTTACCGGTGCTGTCTTTACTCGATTTTATTCCTGTATTTGGGTTTTCTATTGTCCATTTTATGTAAAACACTGATAATTGTGAAGCGGATCATGCTTTCTACAAAAAAAAACTTCAAAATGACACATACACTAAATGACAAACAGAATCAACTATTCTTTTGAAATGAAAACAGGTTTGTGATGCTGCATAAAGCTCACTGAGAAGCAGGCCCCTCTAATGGCAAAAGGAACACTGTATTTTTTCCTCAGTTTTATTCAGAGTGAATGATGCACGCGCCAGAGATATTGATTTCCTTTCTTCCAAAATGGATATGTAACATTTTGGAAATTAAGTTTTTTAAGTGACAAAAAATCTTTTGGAGAACCTTCTAGAAAGTGACTTGTTCGGTTTGGACAGGGCTCTGGATGGAAAATGATTTAAATTCAATACCTCTTTGTGTGACACCGACGTTTATGCCCCCGAGAATGTGATATTCACGGGCAGGAAGCCCACATCGTCTCTGAACGATGTCGTCAGTGCATGGCAAGCTGCACGGAGGCATTCAGGTTTCGGTTAGAAAAGGAAGCAGATAAGGTTTCACTCCTCGCTGCTTGTTGCTCTATTAAGCCCCACTGTGTGCTGGTGATCCAATTTGAACTGAGAGCAAAAGCTACTCGCTTCTGTAACAAAACACGTGTGATCCAAACGCAAACGCTCATGCTTGTCCATGTGGGAAAGGAAGCACATTAGCCATGTTAACTGTGTGTAATGTGTTACGAACACACACACTCTGCTCGTGCTGATTGTGATGGGATATGCATGGGCAGAGCTCGTGAACAGTGCATTTATACAGCTGTATTTACATTTTTATAGAGTCAGCAGCTGTATGCGTTGAGGGACTTTCGGTCCGTTCACAGAGCAGACACTAATCCTTTGATCTTTTCCGTTCTATTACAACAAATACATTTAAACCCTTTTAGCTCTTAACACTCCAAAGGGAACAATCAAATGTATCTCACACTTTAGGGGCTACACACATGGTCAAACACAAAGCACGTTGATGGATGCAGTGGCCTGCGATCAGAAAAGTTCGATTTTTATCCTTTTAAAAAGGTGACAAGAGAAAAGGGGGAGGACGGGTTGGAAAAAAAATGAGCCTCCACAGAGTGAATCACTTGGTTAACTTGGGTAGCCATAAGAATCAAGACAGCTAAACAACAGTAAGACTCTGGGACCTGAAGCCAAACGGTCAAGACACCTGAGACCATTCGTAGCCCGAGGAGGTGAAATCCACACCGCTCGATCCATCTCTAAAGCGTTAGTTTCCCATGCTGCACCTGTTACTCCTACACCAGCCAGTACCTGTGAGAAAGGCCGAGCGCAGCATCAGATTGGACGAAGCAACTTTTTCAAATCCTTTTGTATCCGTTGAAGAACAGCAGCTTTCTGTTTGTCACCGGAGAGGCATGTGATTAGCATACCTGTCCTTTTCAAACTAGGTGCTTTTTCGGTGCAGGATGCAAAAGAATGATTTTTTTACTACGAGTATATCGCCCTGCTGCTTCTGAAACTAACATACAGCGTAATGAAGTGTGACATCAGTGTATGTTGAAGGATCGTCTTCACAGTCAGTGACAAAAGGCTACTGCCCTTTATGAGCCCAGGCTGGAATTAAAGCCTGCCCCGCTTCCACTTACGATAATTCATCAGCCAAGGTTCACCCTGACTTTATTGCTATGTAAATGTCTGTATCGTATTTCCTGCTCGAGTTGGGTGAGGGAGTGGCATTCCACTCAAATGGGAAAGACAAACCTTGGCTCAGCTGAAAGCAATTTTGGATCCTTAGACAAACACATACCTTAACGGAATGAGTACTGGTCTTTACTATATGTCAGTATAACCAATGAATCTGTGATACCAAAACATTTTCTAGATTGTACTTATATAGTAGTATATAGTTATATAGTACTTATAAAGTAAACTGAACTGAGTGGCCTTAAGGATAAAGCTGGGAATAATCTATACTTTCATTATTGTCAACAGATCCTAAAAGCAACAATTAATTGATCCTACTAAGCATTTTCTATTTAGTCAAAGTCTGATATATGTTATTCCTCTGTGCCATAGAGCACCATTGTTGATCAAAAACGATTAAAAATGTGTTACTGAGCCACACTGTTGTACCGGGTGAAATGTTCCGTCATTACAATGAACACTGTAGTTTATCGTCCTGGTGCTATACATATTCAGAAGCATTAATCCACAGCTAAAAATAAACCCTAACAAATGCACTTTTTACTTCTGTTTAAGTAATGTTTGAAAAAAAAAAAAAAACTACACTGCCCAGCTGTTTTAGGAAATAAATAGACAGTGAAATAGTGGGTTGTAAAAGCTAAATTGCTTTCGGTGTACATTTTGCATGAACAACAGTTAAAAAGGCAAAGATGATCAGTATATAATGATATGAGATTGAGAAAAGTTCCAAATGTAATCTAGAAATGTGTAGCATTTTTTATTTCATAAATTACCTGCTGATCGACAAATGGGTTTTCCCCACTTTTATTTTCCATTATAGGGATAGTTTGGATCTTTTGGTTGTTTAGGTATCATTAGTCAGTATATTACCTACATTAGATGGGGGTCGGCACACCTTCATTTAGGCTATACAATGTTTACACTGGATGAAATATTTCAACCTCCATCAAATCGAAGTATTCTAGATGCATCATTGCATACACATTTCCCCAAACTTCAGCCCGACATATTTGGTATCTTTGGATCTCCACTACAATTTAAAAATCAAGTTCTGTGGGCTTGAGCAATGTTTAGCTGCGCAGCATGCATTTGTAATGACTGACGCAATAGTGGATAAGTAGGATTTATAAGGTTAAAAGTTTAATTGTTGTATTGTTACATGAAACGTTGATGTGTACTATCTACCGATATTCAACTTGCTGAAAAAAAGACTAAGTGGTAGGTAGCTGTCTGCTCTCACCTGAATATAAAAGAGTAGGAATTTCTTTCACTCTTTGAAGTGGTATCAATATGACTGCTAGGGCAGTTTATTTCTAAAACTGCATTTTAGTCAAAACCCTACATGGTGCTCCAGCAGATTTCCAATAGCCTATGGAAAGGTCAGTAGGTTGAGTTTCTCTTCAGGTAGCTCTATGGAAAATAAAAAGCTCTATGGAAAAATTTTCTATGGAAAATAAAAACTCTGAAAAAAGGAAGATCTGAGCCACCCAGAAATGCTTTCCTTTTGTCCACACTAGTCCCATTGTTTGTGACTTTAAAGGATAACAGGAGCTATACAAAAGGTATTCCTGGTCTATTGAGGACCTTTTCCCCCACAGACTCTCTTTGTTCTTGGACCTGTGGGCAGAAAGTGCACAAAAGACGATGATGCAATGCGAGAGTCTTAGGTCCTTTAAATGTAGCTCCCACTTGAAAGGGCATTAAGGTGTAGTACTGAATATACTCTGTGTCCCAGGTACTGGTTACATTCTTTCATAGGAAGAAACTGGGACTGAAGCATGTCATAACCATCTCATTCGGATCGTTTTCAACCTTACTAATTTCTGTTAAGACGATTGATTTTGGTTAAAAAAAAAAAAAAAAAAAGTGTCTCTGCTTCGCTCTCAGTTTTGGTTTGCAATAAAATTGAAGAGCCAAAAACGTATTAAAGCACACCCTCACACTCCCAGAGACTCCATGAGACCTGCACCAAGATTTTCATACATGGTGGCCTTAAGATCTGTTACTTTTATTATTATGGGATATTTAGCAAAGTTTTACTTGCTCTACTAGACTAAGAGTCTACAGCCATGCTATTGGCTCTCTGAATCTGTATTTTGGCACAGTGATGCTTTGAGCTAAATGCTAACTTAAGCATACTAACATGCCAACAATGAATTATTTTTTTATTTACCTTTATTTAACCAGGAAGAGACTCATTGAGATTAAAAATCTCTTTTTCATGAGTGTCCTGGCCAAGACAGGCAGCAGTACAACCACACATACAAACACAAAATACACAAAAACACTAAAAACATAAAACAACTGAAACAGCAAATCCCTCAAAGTCAACTACAATCCTACACACATCAGGCAAAACATCCAAGTCAATCAACATCCTCTTAAAAGCGACCTTTGAGACCAGCTCATTAAGTTTCATGGATTTCTGTTACTTGTTCCATGTAAAGGGAGCAGCTAACTTAAACGCCTTTTTCCCCAGCTCAGTTCTAACCTTTGGAACAGACAGAAGGAAAAGATCCTGGTAACAAAGATTGTAAGTCCCAATACTATTTACACTGATATAGGATGGAAGTAGATCTAAAATAGCCTTGTATATGAAGCGATTCCAGTGTTGAAGTCTCCGTGTTGATAGAGAAGGCCATCCAACATGTTCATACAGTTCACAATGTTGAGTGAGGGCTTTATAACCAGTGATGAACCTCATAGAGCCATGGTATACAGTGTCCAGTGCATGTAAACTTTGAGACGAAGCATGCATGTTTAAAACACCACCATAGTCAAGTATAGACATAAAAGTGGCAGCAACCAGCCTCTTTCTAGATTCGAACAAAAGGCAGGGTTTGATTCTGAAATAAAACCCTAGTTTAAGTTTTAATTGCTTTTTGCTAGCTGCTGAATATGAAAGGTAAAAGAAAGAGATTCATCTATTACAATACCAAGATATCTGTACTTAGAAACACATTTAATCTTCGTACCCTGGGAAGTGAGGATTGAAGGCAGATTTGAAAAAAGCATGACTTTTGTTTTTTCAGCATTTAAAACAAGTTTTATATCATAAAGATTCTGTTGAAGGGAAAGAAAGTTGTAACTGGGAGAGGGCCTGGTCTGCAGTGGGTGCTGAGCAATGCAGTACAGTGTCATCAGTATAAAAATTTAATTTTACTTTAGATACGTTATGATCAATGTTATTGATATAGAGGATGAATAGCAGTGGCCCCAAGACTGATCCCTGAGGCACGCCTTTTGTTAGAGAGAAGTGCTGTCTTCGCCTGCACACACTGAGTTCTTTCTGTAAGGTAATTAACAAACCAGCTGACAGATTGTTCAGAAAGTCCAGCCTTACACAGTCTGTGCTTAAGCACTATGTGGTCCACTGTATCAAAGGCCTTAGAAAGGTCAATAAAAAGGGCTGCACAATGCTGCTTGTTGTCCATGGATTCAATAAAGTCATTTAAAACCTTAAGAGCTGCCGATGTTGTACTATGCCTTTTTCTAAAACCAGATTGGAAGTCAGATAAAACATTATTACTGTTAAAAAAAAAAATCCTTTAATTGATCACTGACAAAGGGATTCTACAACCTTGACCAGTACAGACAGTTTAGAGATCGGTCTGTAGTTATTTAAGATAGAAGGGTCACCACCTTTTAGCAGGGGAACCATAAAGGCTGATTTCCATATGAGAGGAATGACATTTGTGTTCAAGCACAGAATAAAAATATTAGTTAAAAGGCACAGCAATAAACGTTGCTGCTAGCTTTAAAAAGTAGGGATCCAGTTTATCAGGGCATGCAGATTTTGTTGTGTCCAAATGCTTGAGGGCTTTATTTACATCTGAAACTCTAATAGGACTGAAACTAAACGACTGACTAGAAGGGTCCGGACCAACAGTCTCAACTGTAGAGGAACACTCATGTTGAGGATTGAATGACTCAAATAATAATTCTGAGGCTATGAAATGTTCATTGAAACAATCAAGCATTTTGGGCTTGTCAGTAACTTTTTGAGAGTCTATCACAATGCTTGAAGGAAGCTCCTGGCCTTTACCGTTTTCTGATAATGATTTGATAGTTTTCCAAAATGTTTATGGATTATTCAGGTTATGAGTGGTTTGAAAAAGAAAATGATCAGCTTTGGCTTTTCTAATTTTGAGAGTACATGCATTGCGCAGTTGCCTAAAGACCAGCCAGTCAGAGTTCTGATTTGATTTTCTGGCTTTTGCCCATGCCACGTTGCGCTCATGGAGGATATTTTTTTTAAATGAACCCTTTTACTGACCTCAGTCCTTGAGGGAATGATGTCTGTGACATCAAGTTATGTCTTCATTTATACCTCATGCTGAGGTAAATAAAAAAGTCATACATGTCAATTTGGGAGTCACTGACAACCAACCTACTCTGTCGTTAAGGTGTGAGAATGTGTTGTGCCTTACACATAAAAGAATGATCCCAGTCACTTCAACACAGGGAGGCATAGCGCCTATTAAGTAAACACTGGTACTGGATCGGTACTCTGTATCGGCCAATTCCCAAAGCACAGGTATCGTCACAGGGTTAAAAAAGTTGGATCGGTGCGTCGCCAATTGTGATACGGTTTGTAAAGTACTTCAGATATGTCTTTGGCATTTCTGTACCGCAATCATCTTGTTACTTTTCGGCCAACATTAGATATACACTCACCTAAAGGATTATTAGGAACACCATACTAATACCGTGTTTGACCCCCTTTCGCCTTCAGAACTGCCATAATTCTTCGTGGCATTGATTCAACAAGGTGCTGGAAGCATTCTTTAGACATGTTGGCCCATATTGATAGGATAGCATCTTACAGTTGATGGAGATTTGTGGGATGCAAATCCAGGGCACGAAGCTTCCGTTCCACCACATCCCAAAGATGTTCTATTGGGTTGAGATCTGGTGACTGTGGGGGCCATTTTAGTACAGTGAACTCATTGGCATGTTCAAGAAACCAATTTGAAATGATTCGAGCTTTGTGACATGGTGCATTATCCTGCTGGAAGTAGCCATCAGAGGATGGGTACATGGTGGTCATAAAGGGATGGATATGGTCAGAAACAATGCTCAGGTAGGCTGTGGCATTTAAACAATGTCCAACTGGTACTAAGGGGCCTAAAGTGTGCCAAGAAAACATCCCCCACACCATTACAAAATTAAATATCGATTTCGCAATATTCATAATCGATATCGCAATATCACATTTTGTCAATATCGTGCAACCCTAGTTTGTGATCCTTTCCATAGATGCTCACCCTCATATTGTGGATGGAGGCGAGGCGTGTGCGATCCAAATTTGATCAGGACGGGGATGTCGAGTCCCTGTCGAACCCATTCCACCACTTGCAGGGAGGCTGAAGACTCGGCAGCTGGCTCCGATGGAGGAAAACTACACTCCAACTCCACCACACCCCCGACCTTTCCAAGCACCTCTGGCCTCGCACCTTCACTAGTCACTGTTGGGTTTGTCAGACGTAAAAAGGAAAATTACTTTACTGCTATATGTGATGGGATGATTCATTCGGACAAAGGTGTGCACACATCATGGACATTTTAGTTGAAATGAAAGTGGGATGCAAAATATCTTTCTAATCAAACAAGGGAGATACTTACAAAATAAGCAAAAAAGTGTGACCACAGTGAAAGTCTGCAAATATGATCCCGCTGGCCCCATATCTGTCTCATACAACCTGCAGCATGTTCAATCTGTTGGCAAAAGAGACACAATTGTTACAATCACATTTTTTTCCTTGGCTGCATACAAGAAGACAGCCATCTGTGACAGATTTTCAAACTAAAAAGGCTACAGCGGAGCTGCCACTTCTGTCATAATTTTATAGACAGGAGGAGAGGAGCGCTTAGATTTTATACAGCTTTCCAATAACTGGAATTCATCCCATATCATTACACAAATGGGCAGAGCTGCCTCTGCTGCCAGAAAACTCCCTGGCCCTATATCCGTTTCTGAAAGTAAAATGTCATAAATGTCACATAAATCTCTTGAGAGTCACGTGTGGAGCGACATCTAAGTGTTTTATTTAGAGCACATCAATGAAGACATTTGGCTGAGGCAGCCAGGAGACTCAGCACTCAAGGACAGAGATGAGTAGGGCTGGGTATCATTCAAAAATGTTCGGTACTGGTATCGGTACCGATACCGTGACTTCGATACCTGTTCCTAAACAATACTTTTTTTCAATACCAATTTTTATAAAACAAAAATAAATGACAACATTGCACATTATGGCACAAACCTTTGTATTTATGTTTCAGCTCGTACTACGTGAGCCGTCTCTTTGTAACGAATTGAATTCGGTACCCAGCCCTAGAGATGAGTTGAGCTGATGTTAGAGACAGGCTACATCAAGGCACCAAGGAGTGCAACATAATGTCAAGATGCTGCGACCGATTCATCTCGGTCAAAACAACCACTGCTTCCATTTGATCAAATGTGTAAACCAGAGGAGGAAATCCACATGATAGGTCACATTTAAGATACACACACACTTAAAGAATCAATCATCACACTACTGTAGGAAATCACTCTCTAAATTAGTAAATGCCACACATGGTGATGGGAGGTCTTGTATCCTACAGAGGGGCCACAACTGCTGCTGCTGCTGGTTAAGGTCAGATTTGACAGAAAATGGGCTGATATAAGCTCTATAACCCCGCATCAACACAGGCTTGCTTGCTTTCGCCTACACTTAGAACAACATCTCATTAAGCTGAGTTAATTACGTTAACCACTGCAGCTACAAATGACAACTATTGGATGATGCCGAATGTAAAACTATTGTTAGGCATTTAGCTAAAAGGCCAAACTACTGTAACAGCAGCACAAATGGAGAGGAGTCATGAAGTCTCATGTGTGACTCATGTTTGTTAGCTACATTTAGCTAGGCCTAGGGCTGCAACTAACAATTATTTCATATTATTGAATCTTTAGTTTTATTAGTTGTTTTTGGTCTATAAAATGTCGAAAAATGTTGCTCTGTGCTTTCCAAAGCCCAAGATGACAACCTCAAATGTTTTGTTTTGACACAACTCAAAGCTATTCAGTTGACCCTCACAAAGGCGTGAAGACAATTGAAAATATTCACATTTAAGAAGCTGGAATCAGAGAATCTTCTTAAATTATTTCTCAAACCGATTATTCAAAATCAAAATGTATTAAATAGTTGACAACCAATAGATTAATCGATTTGTCTTTGGTGCTCCACATTTAGCTAAAGCTTGCTTTAGCTAACAGTACGGCTACATTTAGCTAAAGCTCGCCAACATTAGCTAACAAAACAGCTAAATTTAGCTAAAGTTTACTAACATTAGCTACTGGTCAAATACCAAAGTAAGTAGCATTGAATTAAGCACCAGTGTGTTATGTTGCTTATGAATTTAATTCAGTTAAAGTGCTCATATTATGCTTTTTGGCTTTTCCTCTTTATTGTGTTATATGACTATATATATATATATGTTTATATATTTTTTTGTGCATGTTATAGGTTTACAAAGTGAAAAAGCCCAAAGTCCACCCCAAAGGGACTTACCTTCTCCAACAGAAAACACTGTTCACAAACTGCTCCAAACAGCTCTATTGTAGTCCAGCCTTTACTTCCGTGACGAACGTGCGTCAACTTTGTAACACACCTTCATTTGCAGCGTGGCACACCCTCATACTCTGCAACTGACTAGCTAGCACTGCTGACCTAGCTGCTGCGCATGTGCGACTCCCAACAAAGATGGAACAGAAGTGAGATGCCTCACTCTGTAGCTAAACCAGAGAGCTCAACACACAGGGTGAAAAGAGGAGCTGCAGCAATGTGCAGTACAACAAAAATATGATGTTTTTTGAAAATGAAACCATGTAAACCTATTCTGATATAACCTCTAAATACAATTATGAACCTGAAAATGAGTATAATATGAGCACTAGCAATACTGCAATGTAAAAATACTCTATTACCACTAAAGGTGTTAGCTATAAATAATTGTACGCATTTTTCTGAGCTTATCATATGTTGTCTCTTCTGAAATACAACTTTAGCTACAAATGTAATAAAGTAAAAAGTATAACAATTCCCTCTAAAATGTGTTGGACTGAAAGTGTAAAGTAGCATAAAATGAAAATAAGAACAAAATTGTTCTTAATAACAGTACTTAAGTAAATGTGGTTACTTGCCACCAATGCCAGTGTAGTTGTGGAAAATAACTGTTCCTCAGACACAGCAGGGAAGAAGTGAATTGTTGGCAGAGATGCACCAGCTCCAATGACAGCTCATATAATAAGAACAAAACAAAAAAGACAAATGTTCCCCTTGAGGAAAAAAATAACTCACCCTAAGTGAAGATCTCTCTTATTAAATTACAGTGAGTACAGTTTGATTGACAGCACCTGGCTTGTGTCATTTCTGGCTGTAAATGGTAATGTAGGTGACATTCATTTCTTGAATGCAACCTGCCACAGAGTGCAATGCCAACATTAGCACATAGAGTACAATACAATGCAGCTTTATTGTCCACCATCGTGGTAATCTGTCCTTGACTACACTCCAGCAGTATAAAACATTGCAACATAACGACATGATACATTACAGGCAACAATAACATAACCTAAGGCAGTGGTTTTCAAAGAAGGGTCCAGGGATCCTGAGGGGTCCTTGAGGGGGTTCCAGGGGGTCCTCAGCAAAAAGGGGACTCAATTATTTTTCACTATAATTCCATCCATAAGTAACTCAATGACAGAATTTATGGCTATTTTTATCACAGCATTTTATACACTTTCTGTAATAAAACAGATATCTGATAATAAAAAAAATCTGATGGAGGACCCTGGGACAAATCTAATGGTCTAAACTAAAAGTACATGGTCTAATTTGTGTCAGTTTTGGGGTCCGTGACGTAAAAAAGTTTGGGAACGTGGGAAGGCATGAATGTCATCAAAAGTCATTTACAGCGACAACGACTACCATTGATATGCAAACTAACGCCACTTTATACTTTACTTTGTTGGTTTGAATTTTGGAATTCATTTTTATTGTTACCAAAAATGAAATTAAATGAAGGGTGATATATGTTGGTTTATTTTTGTGAACACTCTTGTGCATAGATTGTATCTATATCTATCTATCTAGTTCTATAACATAATGTGTTTAAAACCTTTTATATACAGGATAAAAGGTCCATTGTAAATGACAAGGTTGACTTTAATATGTTGGTATGGTCAAATAATTATGTCCTTGTCATCCTTAGTGATCTCTACACTTCCCGAGTATGAACAGTAAACACACCCTCGTCCCAGCAGCCGCGCAGGCTGTATCTGCTCTCCCTAACCATAAGGCTTTTATGGGCTTTTTCATTTCATGGCTGGGGCAAAGTCTGAACCTGTGAAAAACAATTACGCTGGCTGTCAACAGCTGCAGTGCAATTGTTCCAACACACTCCCATGCTTCAGCAAACAGCACAACATACACATATTTCCCACAAAATCAAAGTCAAAGTCAAAAGCAATCCCCAATCTGCGGCACGCCGTCTGCTGAATACCATCCATTCCGAGCTCAACAGACTTCCATTCCCTGCCCTTCACCCCAGTGGCTCCATGCAAAGCAGCACAACAGAGAACTCATTACGTTTGAATTAGGCATTGAGTGTTTGCTGAGACTGAGCCAGGCAAGCAAAAGGTAAACCTTTAACATTAGGATTCTGTTGTTCTTCATCCTCGCACAGCGGGCGTGGACAAAAGGGCAGCACACACGCACAAATGAACACTGCCTGTTGCTATGACTAAGCAGCGGCAACTCTTCCCTGTTTGGCACCTAATGAACAGATGCTCAGCATCTTCTCCTCACTCTTCATCGACTGCCTCTTGTCTCTTGTTAACTCCGAAGAATGAAGATGATAAGAACTGAATACCCTGTAATGGCGTTCATCATGTCACTGATTAAAAGAAATATAACCTAAGATAGCAACAGATGAATATAAATTGTGTTTATAGTTGTATTGCTCTGACAAGGTAAGACTTATTTGTGCCTCTGGCGAAACAGCAAGGCAATAAAGTAGAACAATAGTGATTAAAAAAAAAAAAAAAAAAATGTTGTCGAGAGAAAGAGAGCAGGGAAAGTGTGGCAAATGCAACGAGAAGAAAGATGAGAGGCAAAAGAAATCTCGTTAAGCAAGACGTTGTCTGCCATTAAATCTGAACCAAAAACTTCATAGAGCTGCAGAACAAAGCGCCTACACAGGTGAAACGCTCAACCATGGTAACACAGATGGTCTCTAGACATTTCCCACAGACGTACTTTTCCTTCCTCTGACATTGCATGCATACAAACAAACAGTGGCAGCACAGTACTCTGGAAAATGTTTAAAGCTATAAGAAATGAGCCGGTAGCTCACAAAAGAAAGTGCCCTGTCCCATGCAGATGTATCAGCTGACAGAAAAAGTAATGTCAGTGACAGGCATGCTGTTGAAATTCTGCATTGTTGCCATTTTAATCTACAGGGAGGACAGAAATGGGGCCCTGCTGATTAATCACGACTGAGACACAGACACAGATTTATCAACAGTTCTGCCTCCTCTTACCCGACCACACTTGAAAGCAAAAGATAATGGACTCCTGCACATTTGTTTTCTGATCAAATTCCATTTCTTTGGCGTGAGAATTTTCTTGGTCCATTTTTGTTTGTGTTTACACTCAAAACATGTCTTTTATAATGTCCTGGGTATTGTAGACAGCTATAAGTACTGTATCCTTAAGGGAATGTGAAACACAGGTTCCAAGGCTGTTTGTATCTGCCAGCAAGCTAAATTGGACCCTCTGACCAGAGTAAGAATAAAGAGAAAAAAAGGGTCAAATTCCTAATGTGCTGTCACCTAAAAAGGATAGACAAAAACAGGTAAGAGATAATGGTGTTTTTAACTTTAAACTAACAAAATCATAGACATTCCTCCAAAGGTGATGGAAAAAAAAGGATACAAATTGATGCAGCAGAACCATCTTTTTACTCCACACTTTCTCCATCCTTCGTTCCTTCTGGCACCTACATTACCCACAATGCAACTCAATCCCCGACTATTATAGTGCGTTCCATTTGTACTCGGAACTCAGATTTTTTCTGAGGTCAAAGTCGGAAACACGCCCCCCCCCCCTGAACTCAGGCAACCACCTGAGTGGCCCGAGCTAAAAATCCAACATGGCTGCTCCGTGCATCAACAGTTGCAAAAGCTGTAGTAACATACAGTTATAAGCACTTCTGTGTCGTACACGCAGTGCTGTCCATATTCTATTTCTGGACATGTTGTTACACTGTTTGTATGCACACAAAAAACAGCGAAATGTGTTATTATAAACTGGTATTGCTAACATGGCTAACCTGGCTAGAGCTAATGAAAAGAATAAAAATAAGAGTTGTAAATGGAACGTATTCAACTCGGGTGCGACGTCATTCCCAGCTTCGAGTCCCGAGGTAAATGGAACGCAATATAAGTAGCGGCTAACACAGCCTCGAGTCGCTAGCCTCAAGCAGAGATGAGGAGCGGACTACAGAGGTCTGGTAAACTCAATTATTTCTAACTCACCTCCCCCTACCCCACTACTGATGCTGACTCAGGTGACATCACTTGAGGTAATTATTCAGATGTTTGCAAAGCTCCCTCTGGAGCCATTCAAAAAAGGCTTTATGCAAAAAATGTTTCATATATGAAGTAGTACCTATCAAGACCTTCCAACAGACTTGAATGTGTAAGACTGGTGGAGTTCCCCTTTAACTACAAAGCTGAGATTTGACACGTGGACTTGAGTCAGGCCTAAAGGCCCCTATACTGTATGATTGGGCTGTTATGTATGTGAATGTGACTGTAATAGAAAAGTAGTGAGACCTTCAGTCGGTATTGCAAAGCCACGGTCCTAGAACGCACTGTGAGACACGGGAATTTTTCTGTCAAAAGGTTTGGACCAAATTTTCACAAAGTGACTATATATGACTCACAATTTAAACAATTACAAGGCGCCATATAGTGACACAGGTTACATTTGCCAATGCAACATTGTTAGTACCCATATGCATGGACACATTGGTACGTACGTATAATATATCTATGCTTAACACACACTTTTTAAATTCATTGATGACAGTCTTCTTGCATATAACTTTCCACCACAGCACTACAATTCGGCAGGTTTTCATCCCATAGTGACATGCCTCAAAACTGATACCGCAGAGTAGGGCTGCAACAAACAAATTACTTTTATAACTGCTGATATTTTTCTCCCTTGATTACTCGACTAATCATTTAGTCAATAAAATATCAGAAAATTGTGATCAATTTTTTAAAGCCCTGGGTAACGTCTTCAAATTGCTGGTTTTTGTCTGGCCAACACTCCTATACCAAAGATATTCAGTTTACTAGCACATATGTACTTTGGACTTTACTTTGGTTCCCTAAAGATTGCGACTTGAGACTTGAAGTCAAAAATATCAGCTCAAAAAGTGAGGTTTGACCTGTTAAAAATCTCAGAACAATAAAAATGAGTGAGGCAGTGACATACAGGCCTTGAATGGTCTGACAGCTTAAATATTTTATTATTAGACAATTGCATTGAAGTCCTTTGTCTCAAATAAAAACCTTATCAACACAGCTTTCAAAAACCTGCGATTGACTTGAAATTTGCTTATAAAGACTTTAGACTTGACCTAGACTTACAGTTCTATATATTTTGATAAATCTTACCTATAAGTCATCCGTATTCAGATAATTTCCATTTGCAACACACACAGTTCCTCTTTGCCAATGTAATTTCATTAAACTTTTCGAGACCGTTCTTTTTGATAACATATTTCTGTAGTCTTTTTGTACACTAGCTCTTTGGAGCTCGTCAGATTGCTCCTCTCGCATCTGAAAAAAAAAAACACGGCTTATTGACATTCAACTTGCTGTAACCCACCTCTGCTGCAGTAATTATTATTGTCATTAATTTACTTCAAGTTCCTTTCCACAAGATGCATACATTATTTTGTCTGCCCCCTGTGAATGTACATTTTAGTTTTTGATAGCTTGCACATGGCTTAAAAGAGGCCGTTTTCAAATTCTAACACAAGCTTCCCATCACAATAGGAACCCTCTGCGTGGCTCAGTTTGATGTGCACAATAAAAAGGACAGACTGAAAATGGAAGAGGAAAAAAAAAAAAGGAAAAATAAAGAGATCTCCACTGTGTGTGTGGGTATTGCATCTCTACGCTCAGAGTACAAACATTAAGTATCTTTTCTATGAATCAGAGTGCAGAGAGGCAAATCCAGATGAAAGACACAATCTTTTTTTTTATTTTTTTTTAATACAACTACGAAATATACTTTAGTCGTATACAGAAAAGAAGGGACCTCAGCGGTTAAAAGCATAGCATACAACAAAGTCAAAGACCAATGAGCTCCAAGTCAAGTCCACGTCCTAAACTTTGTCTTTTAAACACTAAATAAGATATTATAAATCCTTCGCCAAACTGAATGCCACTTCTTTTTTTTTTTTTAGATGCATCATCTCGTTTTCGAAGAGGGTCCCAATATATATCACAATCAATACATAACAGAGTGACAGGAAAAGAAAAAAAAGAAAATAAAATTATCAATACGACAACGTACATACAACGTACATACAACAACAGGCACAATTCTTTTTCAAATGCATAAATTCACCAAAACATTACAACCGCTAGGTGGCCAAAATGGCCAATAATAAATAAACGGCAGAGTGTGAGTCAATCACCAACTACAAATCGATATAAACAGTAGGTATAGGGAATGACGGCATCATTAATAACAATGATAGTCCATCTCAAAGTGGGAAGACATGACATTCTTAAACATACCAAATGCTGAAGTTGATCTTATTTCAACAGGTAAATTATTCCAATCTGCTGGAGCTTTAAACTTAAAAGCCCTTTTGCCAGTTGTTTTAACACGAGGGACAGAGAAGTAGAGTTGAGCAGGGTGTCGAACTTCATAGTTTGAGGTAAAAGGTACAAGATACTGTAGCAAATAAGGAGGATAATTAACATATAGGTTGAAGCCAATGAGTGTGTCTGCAACCACTTGGAGATGGCCATTTAAGTGCATCATAAACAGACTGAGTATAATAACAAAAAGTACAGAAAAATGAATTATTTAAAATAAATGTGTATCATTTTTCATGAAATTACTAATAATACTTCTGTTCAATTATCTGTAATTTCTGAGCCAAATGTTTTGCATGCTGCCGTCTGTTTTTTTGTTGTTGTTGACAGCAGCAGAGTCTTTACATTTCAGTCTGATAACTTGAGGTATCATCTGCTGTCTGTCTGCTGCTTTTCACTGCCAGATGCACCTTTCCCTAAAGATGGGGCAATGTGATTGGCTGCTGTCAAATTGATTCAAAGCACATTTGGTTTTAGAGAAATGAATTGCTTTTACAACATCATTTTATTAATTTTTTTGGTCTTGGAGAGGATATTCAAATCATGCCAGCTCCAAGTGATGTTGACTCGAGTCCACACCTTTGTTTAAAAAGTTACTGATTTCCTAGACAGGAGACAATCTTGAGTGTTCAAAAACAGCTGTAACTCCAACATTCTGACAGTGTTGGTTTACATTGTTCATGCCATTACAGTTTTACAGAGACTTTTTGGACATGGATGATCCATCAGAGTGACCATAAAGTCTCCTTTGAATCTCCCCCCCATGAACTATATTCTAAAGTAACACTACGACAGGCCTCTGAGTCATGAGAAATGCACTAAGACACAAAATGCAAACACACTGGTATGGGTTTAATAGTGCTTTGCCGGTCATAATTTGCATCTACTTTAGTATCACATTTAAATTGTGTTTACTGCATCCTCTCCTTCACAATAAAGTCCTTTTCCCTCGCCTCCCCTCTGATGATGTAAACTTTATGAAAAATGTCATGTGGGAAACTGCACCCATCTGGCACCTTAACAGACTTAATCAAACCAGAAGTGGAATTTAAAATGATTAAATGAACCTTGTCTGGGGGAAGTTATGAGAATAGTTCTCTCATAATCTGTGAAATAAAGAAATACTCTGATCTCCTTACAAAGTCAACAGCACAAAAGAGATAAGATTTCATATTATGTCTCTGGCTCTACATATTTTAAAAGGCAGCAAGTTGTAAATGTATCCACAAAAGAAATAATATCTATCTCCTTGTTCAATGTACTGAATTTAAATAAAAGACGAATATCACCTTGGACTCTGCTCCTCTTTGAACCACAAACTAGTAAAAGTACTGAATGGAAATGTTTTTAAAATAGGCCTACCTTTAATATTTTAATAAAAAAAATACATTAACCTGTATAGTTTGTAATCTTGCTTCTTTTTTTTTTTTGTCCTGGATATGATTTTAATTGAGATATTTTTGGCAGCTTTTTTGAAGCAACATTTCCAGACATCCACTATCATGTTTTACCAGGTTTAAAGGGTTCAATAATCTGTTCTAAAAAAAAAGGTAGTCACACCACTATAACCCAATTTAAACAATAAAAGCCGGGAGAGAGAGAGAGAGAGAGAGAGAGAGAGAGAGAGAGAGAGAAACAATATAGGCCAACAGAAGCCGTTTGTAACTGACACAGACCTAGTTGGTATTTGGAGGCTTGAACTGGTCGGGAGAAGTGACCACTGCTGCTGCTGCTGCTGCTGAGTTCAAGCTCCACAAACGTTCACAATTCACATCATAATGAAAAGCTCCCATAAAACTGCATTACACGTTTAAATGCATGACACCGTTCAGAGGATTCAATGGAAGTTCGCACTCCCTAGTATGGGCTCAGAGCATTCATTTCTCATCCCTTCAAAGCTGCTGGAAGTCAGAAACACTTTCAAAAATCATGAACTGCTTTGTTTGTTGCTGTTTTTTTTGTTGTTGTTTTTTTTAATCGTAACTGATCCTACCTGTATCTCGGTTAATGGCGGCCGCTGTCAGATTTCCCTTTTAAAAACACATCCTTCGTATGTTCCTTTCCGGCAAACTTGTGCCTCAGTTGGCTCCGTGTGGACCTGCAGCAAGGTCACTGTGTGGCTAACTGAAAGCAGGCCTGGATCTTTTGTGGCGTTGCAAACTGACTGAAATATGAGCGTTTTTCTTTTTAAAAAACCGCCCGGCAACAGGTGTTCATTTCACGTACAGGTGACAGTGAAGCGTCGAACCACTTTGCTGCTCCAGAGTCCATCCTCCCCCCCCCCTCATTCCTCCTCCCATCCCTCCCTCCCTTCTCTGGCTGCTGCTGTTATCTGGGTGTGTTCAAAAGACTCCTAAAAAAAAAAAAAAAAAAAGACCACATTAAACTGAAGTTACTGCCACAGCAATGTTAAGCCCTTTCATGTTTAAGCCAATGCAGATTTAATATCAGAGTTTGTTGGTGCAGGCAGAGGATAAAAAAGGCCATTTCTTTAGCCATTAATCCCCCCCTGATGGCACCCAGTTTAGTGGTAACCACAAGAGGGGGCCATCTACCTGGTGTCGGTGGCCAAACCAGGGAAAACAAAGTGTTGAACCTATGAGTCAGAATAAAAATGCATTACACACAGAGAATGATTCATTTTGTTACTTACAGAGTGAATCAGCGGCTTCTTATATTATTCATAGATGTCTTCCAAAAATACCAATGAAGTAAAGCGCTCCTAGTGTGATTTTTATACTGGTTTGTGGTGGCTGATGTGTGTGTTTTTTTGGCACAGTGACAGTGTGTTTGGTACTGAGGCAATTTATTTATGATTCCTCACACAAAAAAACCTTCACTTTGTTTTTGTAAATGATGTCAAAAATTATGCAGGAGTGTATTTTTCCCCTCTCAGAACAGAAACAGATTGCTTTTCTTACTTTTTGTTCTATATTCAATTTTTATTCCTTGAGACAAATCTATTCATTCAAAATCAATTGTTCTGTACTTTAACATCGTTGTATTTTATTTTGGTGTTTTGTTTGGTGTTTCTAATACCCCCTTGTCATACAGTAACAGTCAAAAGTTTGGACACGCTTTCCCATTCAAAGGCGTGTCCAAACTTTTGACTGGTACGTTATATCTTCTTTATGTAATGTGTAAGTATCATAAATCAACAAGTCCTCCAAACCTTACGACGATATGGTTGTTTGCTACGTCAATGGCTTAATTCACCATGTATCTTCATAGTCTGCCATCACAAAGGACGTGGCAGAGAATAAGCCAAAACATCTTCAGTTTTCTACTTTAATTAAGCAAATGTATGTAAAAATACATCTTTTATAATTAAAACCAAATGCATACATTGACAAACAGCAATACTTCATACAGAAAGTTATACATTTCAGTCAAAAAATATAATATAATAACTGTACTTCGATAAAGTAATCAATCTTTGGATAGTTCTGCAAATATAATCATTGAGGAAAAATATATCCCCCCCCCCCCCGAGCTTTGCATGAAATCATATAGGCTGTGTTCAAAATTGCATACTAATGTACTGCCTACTGCATACTCAATGTGTATACTGCATACTGCCTACTAAATGAGCGATTAAGTAAGACATTACCAACAGACTGTTCACGCTGAGGAAATGCGCAAGCAAGATATGACTAATGTCAAACATGTACAAAAAACGTTGCAGCAAATTACCAAACTGAATCTAAAAGGTTACTTTCTCACCTGAAGAGCAATGGGCGGTATGAGAAAGATACTGTGTTTTTTGAACATCAAAGCATGTAAACCTTTTCTTGGGGACCCCAAGAACACAAATGACGCTGGACGCTGGAAAAGGAGTACAATAGGACATCTTTCAAACTTAATAAGGTGACACTATTAAGAGCTTTTAGCCTAGCTCAAAATCTCGGCCACTGCAGTCTGTGGGGCAGTTCAGTAAATGCACTAAGCTCACGCCTCATACTTCTCTAAATCTTGTTTAAGTAGTATACATCTGCGGACACAAAATCCACACGCGACTCACTTTCACGTCATACTTAGTAAGAATAGTATGTTAGTAGGCGATTTCAAACACAGCCATAGGCTACAGTCACAAATAAATACAGTATTTGTTTAAGATGTGCATCTGTGCAACTGTGCAAGGTTCTAACAGTAGTCAGTTAAAGGCGTCCGTGTAGTCTTCAAAAATAGGTCACCACTCAACCGAGGTTTGCAATCGTTTCTTGATTGAGCGACATGTTGCTGCACTGTTGCAGGCAAGCAACAGGTCCTCTACTCATTAAGTGTTTGGTTCATTGTTTATACAGCTGAATATATATATATATATAAAGCCTCTAAGGTTCATCAAGCTTTTGTGTGGAGGATAATACAACACATAGCATCGAATAAACAACACAGAATCATAAAAATCAGCAAGACTTTAAAAGTCTCTCATGGCAGAACAGCGATAAAGGTTCGCCTGATTTGCTACATGCATTCAGAAACTCAAAGTAAACAGCAGGCACCAGTCTCAGGGTGCACAGCGTGGCAGGAGGAAGAGGATTCTCCACCAATCAGCAGCTTTAGTTTGGGTCAGTCGCCAAAATCGGGGATGTCGTCGTAGGAGTAACCCCGGTGACCCTTTGCGGCGAAGTAGGCAATTCTCAAATGGTAAAATCCAGGAAGGAACACGAGTAGCCCTATGATGATGACAGGAATGGTGCGGTCTGGATGCTGAAAACATAAAAGAAGAGGAGGAAAGAAAGTTGGGGGTAAGAACCTGTGATAAGGAGCTACAAGTAGACATGTCTCTGTATTAAGGGGTTTGTACGCCACAAAGCTTGGGAACCACTATTTACTCACAAACATAGCATATAAATACTGGAATACTGTACTCATCAGGCTTTAACATGCTTATATCTGTCGCCCGTCAGCATCAACATAAATTGCGAATGAAAAGCGTGTGTGCAGGAGGCCCACAGACGTGATGACTTCATCTGTCTGAGATCTGGTTTCATGTAAATCATGAGTCATTTCACATACAGGGAAGCTAACCACAGGCAGTCCTTACCGATGCCAAGTGAAGTGTTTCATTTCACCACCAGATGGCAGTCTTGTGCACTGAGTTACTGTTGCCCTCTCAATGCTTGTTCTTTTTTTATTTTTTTATTTTTTTTTTATTTAAAAGACGCAGTGCTGCATGAGCCATTGCAATTGTCTATTATCTTGTTGCAGTTGTCAACATTTTAAACATTATGTTTGTACACTATCTACTGGGATTATTGTGAGGTGGGTTTTAACAACACAAACAGGAGATCTTGAACATAAATCTTGACATAAGGTTCTCTTATAATGCCAGGATCAGACTGCACACGTTCAGCCCGATTTTGACCCGACAGACACGTTGCAGACAAACATTCAAAGTCATAATGAGGGTAGGGACCGACAAACGTGTGTCTTTACATAATCAAAGATCAGCGATCTAACGTCTGGGACACTTCACGACCATGACGCAGAAAGTCTAGAATGTCAGAATTGTTTTGTGTTTTTCCGCCTAGTGTGACATGTTATTCCTTGACATTGACCAATAGGAAGAGAGTGCGCTCTGCCTCTCTGGCGCACATATGTAAACATGGCGAAAAGAAGGCGAGACGCTACTGCTGCTGTCTGGTGGAGGAAAGATACACACAGTGCCCATATATAGGCTTTTTTCATGGCAGCGATCGCCCTGCTTCCCAGCGTTGCACGCTAGTGGGCAAGCCGCTAGCAGTTACCTGTTTCTCTTCACTTTGACCACTGACAAGCAAAGAAAACAGGCTATACCCTCCTACAACCGCGATGGCTGCACCTGATTGGACGAACGCTCCAAGTGGGGCTCCCGGATTTCAAAACAGACCTTGATTGCAGCTTGTTTGGAAAACAATCTCATATTTTACGAAAATAGTTCACCGAAACGTGTTTCTGAAAACATTTTAAGTGAGAAATAAGCTACGCAGTTGCTGAATCTGTATTTATTTCAGATCGACAACGGTCAGGTTAAATGATTTTCGTGCGTTTTTGAGAAGCTGCTGCTCCACCAAGGCGTCGACCTATGAACTCGAGCGTGATCTTCACGACAGCACGCGATAATAAGTCTGGGGGCTGGTCGGTGTCATACTTCTAGTGTTGCCACTCTTCTGTCCAAGACGCAGCAAGAATTTTTGGCTATTTGTCTGTATAGTCTGACATAGTGACTGTCGTGAAAGACAAAAAATTGTGTAGTCTGTTCCTGGCATTTGTGGAGTTTTTTTTTTTTTTTTTTACAGAGCTTTCAACCTCATCCAATAGTCTTCATAAGCCAATGGCGCATGCTCAGTTGTCATCACTAGACTGACGTTCCATAGACGACAACTGAGCAAACTCCATCCACTGATAAAGATTAGGGCTGCGTCAGAAATCGCATGCACTACATACTCAATATGTTGACTATCGTTCAACGTACTTTTGTATTTAAAATTAAACGGCAGTATGTATCTTTTTGGACGCACTGAGCTGTAATTAGCAAGTCACTTCCTGAGAGCCTCCTTGCCGGTTGGAGATGCGTAACCATGGTAACCCCAGCTTCTACCAGCATAACAATGCTCAAATTACTGGAAAAAGGTAAACAACTAGTCTAACAGTAGCAGGTGACATTCTCTGATATTTCACACAAGCCAAAATAAAAAAATACAACTTTCAACCCAAAACTCCCAACATCCTATTGCAATAGAACCTGCCTGAATCTTACCTTTCCTTTCTAAATTGCCTTGTGAATCTTGTGTAATTTGTGGTATTCAATACGCTATTTCAACTTGCGTGGGCTAATTGGCAAGTAGATGGCACAAATACACGAATGCTGCCTCAAATTTTCTGCAAATACAATCTGCAGACTGGAAGAATAAAAAACAGTCACATTAACCTCCTACTGATAATTGCAAACCTAATATATGCAGGCCCAGTTATCTCCCACATGGAGTCATGATTTTAGGAAGCACAAACCACAGCAGGGGATCGACCAAAGCTGGCACTCTGAGGCATAACATATCAAAATGATTAGTTTTGTTTAAACACATACAAAACCATTGTGGCCAGGAAAAGCCGTGCAGCAGAACTCTGGCCTCAAGGCAATAACATGTCAGGACAACAGTTAAATTACAGCTATTTAAAAACCAGATTAACTGAAGCATGTTTTATGTACTGCGTGAGTTGACATTTTGGGGGCTGTGTTGGCTCTCTAGATGTGTCAAAGCTAGGTCTGGGTATTACACTGCAGTACTTTTCTGGTACTGACTGAAATGTTTTTACTCAGGAAGAATAGCTGCTGCAGTACAGAAGCTAATGAGGAATTCTAATTAAACAAACAAACAATACTGTCAAGTACCGAAAGCTGGCTTTCAATGTCAGGACATAATTATTCTTTAATCAGATCGTTCCTGATTTAAATTACAAATGTTGCAGATTTTAGGATATTTCATTGAGTCAATTTACTTGTACAACATTCGATTTAATACTGAAATTTAAGAAGAAAAAAGACTTGCAGAAAAACATGTTTGTATTCCTCAAATGAAGGTATTGTATCGGTACTGAAACTCAGGTATTGTATCGATACTAGTATTATTACAAATGATAACCAATCTTGGTCAAAAGAGCATCAGTATCTGTAAACTGGAGGAAAACCTGTACCATTATCTTTGGCTCTACAGTGCTAGCACTTTTTTTTTTTTTAAATGAACACAATCATTATATGGTTATTATATTATATGGTCTGACGCACCCACCGCTAGCCTAGCTTAGCACAGACCCCGGAGGTAACCGGCTCCATCTAGCCTACTGCTCCCAATAAGTGACAAAATAACGCCAACATGTTCCTGTTTACATGTTGTGATTTGTGTAGTCACGGCGTGTACAAATAACAAGGTCACATGAGACACAGCCATCTTCTAACCGTATACATACTGGGAACTATATTCTCAGAAAGGCGAAGCACTGCTACTTCTGCTACTTGGGCGGAGTGATTTGCTCACAGCATCCGAGAAGCCCCTTGGTGAGGAGCAGAGAGTTCGCCTGGAGTTCGCTCAGAGTTGGAGTAATAATCACTCCACCCAAGTAGCAGTGCTTGGCCTTCTGAGAATGTAGTTCCCAGTATTACCTCCAGGATCTGTGCTAAGCTAGGCTAGCGGTGGGTGCGTCAGACAGAGTTACGACACGCACGGAGATGAGAAGGGTATGTATGGACTCTGGGGGATACGGTGAATAAGCTAAAGTCCCAATAAGTCTCGTGTTCCTTTAACTGACCAAACTCACCTCGACCTTTATGGTTCCTGACAGAAGAAGAGTCCCGAAGATTATCAGTAAGGAGCCAATCAAAAACAGGAATATTGCCAGTGCAATCGCCTTGTATGGGACCTTTGGTGGGCTTTTCTTGAACTGTAAAGGGTTCAATTGTTGGACAAAACACAAGACATTTAGACAAGACAAGTGTATTATTTCATCATTATGGTTAATAATAGCAGGCAGTTTAGCTTAGGTGCAGTGCTGCCTCAACATCAGGGCTGAAACTAACAATTATTTTCATAGTCGATTAATCTGACGATTATGTTTTCGATTAATCGAATCAGAAAATGGTGAAATATGGCGATCAGGGGTTTCCCAAAGCCCAATAACGAGATTACATTCACATTAAAGAAGCTAGAAACAGAGATTCTTTTAGTTTTTTTTCATAAACAAATGACTCAAACCGATTAACCAGTTATCACAATAGTTGGCAATTCATTTAATTGTTGACAACTGATCGATTAATCGATTAATTTTTGCAGCTCTACTCAACACTGCGCTCAAAAAAAGGTACTTTATTACTGGCATAATAAATAATAGAAGTATTTCAGTTCATATCAAAACAAAATTAGCCTGTGTTAATCCCTAAATGGAAACAAGTTTATCAGACTTGCAGCTACTCATATCTCCTCCGGTATGATCACAGAAAGCGTTGGAACATTTCCAGGAAGTCATTCATTGGGCTTTATCTCGAACTAATTGCCTGTGGTAGGAAACATTTTCCTAATTACCAAGTTCCTGAACAACCCGTAGAGCAGCATGAGGCATCAGAGACAGGTCTGTAGAGAAGGAAAGCAAGCCTCTCACCTGTAAGTCGATGTAACCGTCGTCATCAGCAGCCAGCCGGGAGTACTTGACCTTGTTGTTGGAGATTCCAGCACCCAACATGTTGCTTCTAATTGCCTGCATTAGAAGCTGTTTGAAAAGAGAGACACATCGAGTGAATTAGTTATAATATCTACACAGTAATTCGGTCCTGTACTCTTTAACAATAAATAGTTTGATAGGTTAAGTTATAATGACCCCGGTATAAACAGGAAGTCAAAATCTCAATCATGGTCTGACGACTTATATTACTCCACAACCCTGCTTATATCAGTTAGTTGTTTTTTTTGGACTACAGTACACCTTGAGGCTGAGAGGTTAGTGAGAGTTTAATTTCCACAGTGTCACTTCTGCTTGAAAATGTAAACACTGAACTAGGGCTGCACAATATGACCTAAAATAAAAATAAAAAATCACGTTTAATTGCACATTTCACCTCGATAACGATATGTGAACGATAATTAATCACGTTGTTCTAAATCATCTTTTCTGAAGCCAAAATGTTTCCAGATGACAGACACTGCGGGGGTTTTTTTTGGGGCACAAGTTGCTCAGTTGACTCGGTCTCGGTGTTTGAGTTATCCTCCATTATGCTTTCCATGCGGCGGACTGGTCCGGGCGAAGTCACGTGACTACACACGCAGTAGAATGTTTTTAAAGAGAAAGTAGGCCTATCAACTGGAATAAATTATCGAAATTATCGTCATGGGAAAAATACGTCGATAACAGCTTCAGAATTTCAATGTCGAGAGAAGGCTAAGGTCACCGACTGTCTCCGTTTCAAGTGGTAATTAGTTAAATGAAATGTTTGAACTTAGAGGCGAACTTTTGATCTGTTTTTCTACACAACCTGCCTAGAACTGGGCCTGAATAACTATTTCTAGCATTTATTCCACACATGCCAGTCAGCGTTAATAAGGACAATTTACTCATAGATTTAACAGATTATCAATGCGTCATCTGATGCGTCATCCACACACAGAAGGAGACATAAAAACATAAAAATACCACAACACTGATCTGCCCCGGAGGGACTCGGAGAAGTGTGACTACACATGTGGTCTGATCTTCCTCAAAGCCTAAGTTTTGTTTATGTTGCAGAATTGAGCTCTGTGCAGACTTGCACTTGAGCCCACCCCCCCACGGGAGACTAAATCCACGAATAAAAACTGTTGTTCCTGCTTGAACAAAGTATGTAGGCGCTTTTAGAAACATTCTGTTATTTTGCTGGAAGCTGTCACATCAACTTGCCACAGAGCCTCTCTGATGGGGAAAGCTCCAGGTTATAGACAGCATGTAGTGCGAAAAGGGAATACTGTGGATTTAGCACCAAAAAAAAAAAGGAGGAGGAAAGTGTTGACGAGAGCATTTCAGGATTATCGAGAAAAACCTACGCAGCTTTGGAAGAAAACTAAAACCGCAAAGATGTATTCATTAGTATTCATCTGGATTGGTTACAGAGGGAGAGACGGAACCTTTTGTGCAAATACTTTTTTCAAAAGAGTCTTTTGCTGAAGAGCAGAATACTTCCAAAGGATATTCCCTAATTAGTTGTTGTTGATGGTGGCGGAGAGCGCTCAAACAACTTGCTCCAAAAACTCCCATAGGTGTTCTGCTTAATGTGTGCTGCTGCTACAGACCTGGTTGTACTCACCGACATTGTGACATTGTACATCAGATTTTGTGAGGACGACATGTAGACGGTTTTAGTCAGCACATAAACCAACAATAACCCTGGGTTACAGCAACACTCAGGCAGCTTCATAAGGCCACGGAGAACGTTTTTTTTGCGTGTCCCCCATGCGGCAACCCCTGTCGCAGCCTATGCACTACCCCCATTCAAAATGAATGGAAAGACTGTGTTGTTGCCGGACCGGCAATGAATGAATGAGGCCTCAGTGTGGAGAGGCCTGCAGAACGTCACCAACTACAGGTGACACTGAGAAGCATCAATTGCTCGGCAACATTAATTCACTGCAGGTCTGATAAGCCTGCATTCGCACAATCAACCCAATGCCCAATGCTGGTAAAATATGCAAGTGGCTGGTAGATTTGCTTCACTCACCAGCGGAAAAAAACAACGGTAATCTATTGAGTGGCTGGTAGACTTTGAACATTCACTAGCCATTTGATTGGTGGACAAAACGTTAATCTGTGAAGAGGATGCGTGTCAGCTCTTTCAGAGGCAGAAGCTCAAGAAGGCACCAGGCCTTCTTTATCTACTTGTCATCCTCCTGTCTGAAAGTCTGTGCTGACCCACTGGCCCCTATCTCCACACAGATCTCCAACAGATCACTGGAGCTGTGTGAAGTCCCCCCCCTGCTTTAAAAGCTCCACTATCCTCCTGGAAAGCTTCCTCTACAGGATAAAATGACAGGTCAGTGAATGATGCAGTCAACATGGGACTGCACTACATCCTACATCATAGCGCTAGGTGATATAGAGAAAATCAAATATCCCGATATGATGATCAAATACATCCATATTGATATTGCGGCGATACTGTTGGGTTGACTATTGGTGCTTTCGCAAAATAATTACACAATGAGATTTTTGATGAATAATCATAAATAATGTGCATATAATGACTAGGTGGGTAAAAAAATAAAACGGCTAGAAAAATATATATTGCGATATTACGATATCCAAAATTTAAGACGATATCTAGCCTCGTATTTTGATATCGATATAATATAGATATTTATTGCCCTGCCCTACTGCAACATACAAGGGACATATGCGAGGGTCCTGTTTGTGGACTTCAGCTTGGCATTCAACACCATCATCCCAGACGTCCTCTGCTCCAAACTCACCCAGCTCCCTCCCACTGTCCCAGCCCTCACCTGTCAGTGGATTACAAACCTCCTGACGGACCAGAGGCAGCCGGCGAGGCTGAGGAAAACCACATCCAGCACCCGGAAATCAGCATTGGGATGTTGGCTCCTCCCACTGCTCTATTCCCTCTACACCAATGACTACACTTCCATCTGTTAAACTCCTTCAAATTTACAGACAACACTCAACAGTGGTTGCCCTCTCCTGGGACAGTGATGAGTCTGTGAACAGACAGGGGTTTTAACAGCTGACCATCATAACAACCTGGAGATGACAGTGGACTTTAGGAGGAGGCAGGCGGTACAGGTGCATAAAGAGCCGGACAAAAAGACTCAAAAACATTTCTTACCCTGGGCCATCAGAACTCTTAATTTCTGCAAATAACCACAACTTACAACATGGAAAATCTTCAAAAAGCTTTTAAATATGGACTGCACTTGCTATTTTATCTCATCACTGCCCCCCCTCTCATGTGTAATTCTTATTTATTTATCTATTTATTTTAAATCCTATGCCCTGAATGTATGTGATGGCTTGTTTTTTTTGTTGTCTTTCACCGAACAGAAGAGCTCTCCAAATTGTATTGTATGTTACCATATACAATGATAATAAAGGCTTATCTTATCACTTTCTGGTTTGGTTCAGCCACCAAAATGGACAGGGACGGACCGCAACGGACTGCAGATAAGAACTCATTGGCAGTATAGATTGTTACTCTGCACTTGCTTTTTGATTATTACAAATAATAAAACAAAATTGTCATCTTAAAATAGAAGATATACTGTCTCTCACATCACATAAATTATAAACTAACAGGTAAGTGAGTGGCCTTGAAGAGTATTCTTTTTTTTCTGTCTCAGTATTGACTGTCTCTTATTTGGACTCGGTCTCGACTTGGACTCAGACCTTTTTGGAGTCGGTCTTGACTTGGATTTGAACCTCTTTGGACTTGGTCTTGGACTCGACAAAGGTATTAAATGGCCTGGCCCCGGAGTATTTGTCCCAAATTTTAACTTTGCGTGAGCACAACCGGTCACTGCGGTCTTCAAATCAGCAGGTTTTAGAAGTCCCCAAGGTCTAAGTATAAACAGTGGGGTGATCAGACTTTTGCAGTTGCTGCCCTGAAACTCTGGAACAAGTTACCCCCTGATATTCGGACGATAAAAGATGTGGCTCTTTTTAGGTCTAAACTAAAAACCTATTTGTTTAGGCTGGCTTTTAATACATAGTAGTGGTGTGACAATTTCACTCTCCTGTTTCTTTGCAACCTTTTCTGATTTTATTGTGTTATATGCTTTATTCTTTTTTATTGTATGTGTTGTTTTTGTACTTGGCAAAAAACAACACATACTCCACTTTGGATACCTGCTGGCGTTGTAAAGTGCTATATAAATACATTTTGATTGATTGATTGAAAGGTGGACTTGACTACAGCTCTGACCAGACACAAAGGGTTTCTTTCCACAGGCCGTCACTATGACAAACACAGTCACAGTGTCCGAAAAAATCCCATTGCCTATAACCTTGTAACCTTACTCCCTGTGCAATAACCTTGTTACCTTACAACATCCACTGTACCTGGAAATTCTATATTTAATTTTATAGTTTAAATACACTGTTTTAACATGTAAATGTCATCACTGTCAGATATAAATATCAGCATGCTGTATACACTGCATTGTCATATCCACCTACCTCATAAATATAAAGCAACATGTGACATTAATCACTCCATATTTATTCCAGCACCCTTTAATGTCTTTAAATGTAACAAGTTTTCAAATGATGAATACACAATGCAGGGGTTTAGTATTTCTACACCAGAACTATACCCTTGAAACAGCATTTTTAGACCATAATGAAGACATTTATAAAACATATATATAATTTACCACTTAATAAAACAAGGAGGAGGGAAGATATTCAAAACTTCGTAGGGGAAGGGGTATTTGGATTTCTGACGCAGTATCATTAACGCTTTACAGTCTATATGCGCAGCATCTAAAACCCTGCCTGGTTCAGTTAAAACGGATGATTATATGTTAGTTTTTATACTTATATGACACTTACACATTTTAGTTTACCACTGTATTCTTTGTGAATGACGTGTAATGTATTAGCATACATGTGCCGGGGTATTATTCTAGTTGTTGGTAACGTTCTGTACTTTTTCTTTCCTGCAACTGTGCCATGTCTTACAGTGTCGTCACCTAGCTAACTAAGTTGTATACCATCAAACATTAAAATGAATCAGGAAAAAAAAGTAAACAGAAAGTTTAAATTAACAAACCTCCACTTGTCTAGCTAGCTATTAAATCCCTGCATGTATGGCTATTTAACGTTACTGTCCATAATATATAAGTTGCTTCTGTGCATTAATAACATTATAGCTGATGCTCTTGTCAGCAAACACGTAAACATGAAGATGCTCAAGCTGCTGAGGGTACTGCTTAGTTAACCTGCATTGGTTAGCTATATCTAATAACCACTCATAAATTACCTAATAGCTGGAGCGTTAGCTTCTTAGAAGTTACGCTATCAAAAGCTAGCTAGCTAACGTAGCCTGACATACGCTTGATTTTAAACTGGTTTCTTCTCCTCGTTCCTCACTTACCTTTACTTAAGGTATAATTAACACCGTCAATGTTATCTTGCGCAGACTGCTCCTTTATGGTGCCACATCTGTTGTTTTCATTGATGGAAATCTACGTCAACTTCCTTATTTTCGAACATTGCGCATGCGCACAAACATATATTATATATTATTATCCTGTTGCTTGTCCTGTTCACAGTTCACAGGCTTCGTGTCTAAATTGTCAATCCATATCTTGGCTTTTTAAAGTAAACTAATGATCCAATCATACAGCATAAAAATATTCACTTACAAGTGAAGTCCTTATTTAAAATGTCACCTCATTAAGAGTACAGAGTTTGTATCAGCAGAATAGACTCATTCACTATTATATTGTTATTGTAGTATTGGTTTATTATTATTATTGGATTATTATTGTTAGTGATAATGAAAGTCATTTATTGTTGTACCAGGTCGAAGTGGGACTAATTTGAATGACTTTATACACCGTTTACGGTAGTTTAATCTAAAACAGATAGATCCTGTCCTTGATTGTTATTGGCTGAGCTGCATTCAAAGTCGTTGTAAAATACTGTGTATAACAATTCTTCATGCAGCCTTATATAAAATGATACAAGTATAAATTCACATAACATTGAAACAGTTGGGTAAAGTACCTCAAAACCTTATTTAAGTACAGTAATTGAGTAAATACAGGCTACTTTGTTACATTCTACCAACAAATTGTGATTAGTTGGTTATCAAATAGCCTATTTTATTCCAAAACTACAAGAATACCGCAGAAAGAAGTAGCCTACCTGTTGCAACACTGTTAAATCAATAAAATAGCCAGATATTTCAATTGTGAGACAGGTTTTTTTTTTATCCTATAGACATTTGTACACTTTTTCTCTGTCCTTACCTTGGGTGTTCCTGAATGTGTTGGGAAAGCAGCCCTGTCTTCTTTACCCATTCTGAAGTGTATTACAGAACATTGACAGAGATGAGCATTTTCAGCAAAGCCCTTTTCTTTTTCTAAGACCCTTATCATAAACTATGTGTATGTAACTATAGTGTCAAATCATAACAGGAATTATCTCAGGACACTTTACAGATAGAGTAGGTCTAGACCACACTCTATAATTTCCATTTTTTATAAATAAATGCTGACGATTGGCTGAGGTTGAGTAAAATGTCATGGTTAGCCAATCAGAGGCAGAGTTGGGTGGGTGTTCGAAAGCACGCATAGTCAGACACACAACGAACAACACAAGCGAGTAGGCCTGGCAAACTTGATTCCTTTTAAGGATTCGGGTTATTCTGAGTCACTCACTAAACTGATCCGGGTTGTGCGAGTCACTTGAGTCAGTATTGTTTGCTACATCCAAGGCGAGCTTTTGATTTGGATAAAACGCCATGTTTTCATTTAGAATCTTTTAATTTTATTTGGAAAACGTTATATCCATAAATGTAAATGGTCTCAAAGAAAACCGAATATTCATTTAAAAATGACATGAAATTATATTTTGAAACTTTAATAGGACTGACAAATAAGAAAGCCATCCAGACTCTGATCATTCACAATGACTTACAACCTCTTTAATGTAAATTCCATGTGCCCCTTTTTCATGTATGTATGCATGCATTTAATGTTTTTAATGTGTATGTGTATCTGTACTTGACAAGCGAGTCATCAACGAGAGAGACACAGGTATGGCGTTATGAAATCAAGGAGAGGGTTAACTTTTCCTGCTACAGATTTTCCACCGTGGTCAGAAAGAACAGGGGAGACACTTTGTTTCTCTTACTATATGACTCTAGAGTAGGTACTCGCTCGAAAGCTAATCGCCGTCACTCTCTCACTTCTCCCTCGCTCTATCACCTACTCTCCCACACACACACACACACACACACACACACACACACACACACACACGCCGGCTCGACGCACACACCAGCGCACAAGTATAAAGATCAGGCCACTTACGTTATTTTCACTACAAAGAGTGTATATATTTGTTATTTATTTTTGGTATAGTGCTTAACAAGCATAATTTAATTTTGCCCAGTTGTGGCCTGTTGAGGTGTTGTGTTATTTGTATTGATCCACTATATAAACATAATATCTACATACATGGCATTTGATTGGAGGCTAGTCTCACTTTGTCCCACAGCAACATTAAAATAGTTTAGATTTGTGTACATTGTTTCTGTTAATAATGTATTGTATTAAGTGTCCATTTCATTATAATATTCAGATTTATCATAAATAATTGAACATTCACGTGTATTTTAAGTTACATTAAAGAGGGGTAGGTGGAGGTGGGGTCACATTTGAGCATTTAAAAATGTACTTGAAAGTAACGCAATAGTTCCTTTCTGAAGTAACTAGTTACTTTCATAATTTGTAACTGAATAACTAATTTAGTTACTTTTTGGAAGAAGTAACTAGTAACTGTAATTACTTTTTAAAAGTAACTTGCCCAACACTGACGATTTCAAGTCAAACAAAGGTAACTGAATAATAAGCATCTTCACCCTCTAATCTAAATTCCAGGCATGCAGTCCTCAAAACACTTCATCCTTGGGTTTGTCAATGCTATTTTTCTTCTGTTAAATTTCCATTCCACTATTCTTTATTTGTACCTATACCTTGACCTTCAACTCTATTCCTCTCTGTAATCACATTCCAGGCTATTTGCTGATTGGCTCTGCAGCTGTGTGGTTTCGGGGGAAATAGATGGCACTGTACTTTCAGGAAAACATCACTTTGAGCTTTTTATAAAGTCGATTGTCTGCCAAATTATTAGTGTTAAACCGATATGGAAATTTGAAAGCTGATACTATTACTAATGTTTTTGTTAAGAAGTTGCAAAGAGCTGTGATTCTCCGGAAATATTTATTCAGTATTCCCAGCAGATTTATCTTCTTTGTACTGTGACAACTCAATTTGTGCAAAAGAAAGGACGACTCTCTCGTCAAACCCACGCAAACTATTTCATATTTTTATAGGGGTGATTACGTGATTATATAGGGTATTTTACACTGTTCCTTAAGGTTTCCTAATAGGGTATGTAACATTGGTTGGGCTGAAAATTGCCCGAATGCTATTTTATTAGGCCCTTAACTACCCTGTGAATATGGCTCTATTTGGAACAAGAGCTTTTCTTCCAAATATGGTATGCTCATGAATATTTAGATGAGCTGCGTGCTGATTGGTTTGAGCGAACCACATAGAAACACATTGGAGACGAGACAGCAAGTCTCATATTTCAGACACTGCAAAGTTATACATTGTTTGTCGGGCTATTTTGTTATTAAATTCACTTCTGAGACTTTTTTAAGCAAGAAATAAACTATATAAAGCTCAAATATGGGCCGTTTAACGAAAATTGATAGCTAATTGCAAATTTGGTAAGACGTGTCGGACTTTAGCTAGGAGCTCCACACAGTCTGACGAGAAAGCGGAAACCTCCATACCCAGTGAAAGTCACTGTTTCCCTGGGTACTGGACTACTGGAATACTCGGGGCTTCGCGGAGCTTCGCGAAGCCCCGAGTATTCCAGCTGCCGGCATAACTAGAGTAGCTATATTTACAGTTTGAAGTTCGTCACGCCACTTATATAACATCTACCCCAAGGTCTTATAAAGCTAACAATGGTGTCCGATTTCAATTTAATGCATTTATGTGAACATTAGGGGTTTCGTTAGCTGCTACTGTCCCTTCAATCCTATGTGTACAGATCGCGGCTAGTTAGCTTCATTTTCGGCGTAATTAGAGTATCTATATTTACAGTTTGAATTTCGTCATGCTACTTATATTACAGCTACCCCAAGATCTTATAAAGCTAACTATGGTGTCCGATTTCAATTTAATGAATTTTTGTGAACATTAGGGGTTTCGTTAGCTGCGACTGTCCCTTCAATCCTATGTGTACAGATGGCGGCTAGTTAGCTTAATTTTTCGGCGTAATTAGAGTATATTTACAGTTTGAATTTCGTCACGCCATTTATATAACATCTACCCCAAGGTCTTATGAAGCTAACAATGGTGTCCGATTTCAATTTAATGCATTTTTGTGAATTCCAGAGGAATTCTAAAAGGAGCTAGCTAGCTCTCATTGATAGAGCTCCATCCAGCCGGAGGCTCTATCAATGAGACTCGCGGACAAGAGGCGTTTATTTCCCCGTTTCTTTAAATAACTCAACACATTATAATTACACACATTATAAGATTAACTGGAACCTGTGGGAAGAGACTGCTGGTGTAACAAGCTCGCTGACTGCGCTCTCACTCACACACACCGGCCATTTAGCAGGAAGAGCTGCAGGCCCTGGAGCTCTGTCAGGGCAGCGGCGTTTGGTAGTCCATTAACCCAAAAAACGGTGACTTTGCACGGGTATGGAGTGCCGTGGGCTGCCAGCCGTGACGGAGCTCCATCTACCTCACAGCAGGCAGCACCGGCCGCTGAACTCCGACACACAGTCGGACAAAAATTGCAATTAGACATACATTTTCGTAAAACGGCCCATATTTGACCTCTACACAGTTGATTTCTCGCATAAAAAAGTCTCAGAAGTGAATTTAGTGGTAAAATAGCAGATGAACAGTGTATACAATTTCTGAGATCTGCGCGACCTATTCAGAAGACTAAGCTGACCTCAGATCAATGGTGTAGCCTATGTAAATGTTTGGGCGTGACAAAGATAGAGACTAGAGCCAAAGGAGGAGGAGCCGCCGAATGACGTCAATTAGGCGGCTCGTTGAGATTTGCCCGTTTTCAGAGGCAGTTTCAAATTGTGAGATTTGCAGAGGAAAGAGGTGTCAATGGGATTTTGAGGTTCTGTGTATGTCCTAGTTACCCACTAAACTGTCATTATTCAACTATGACAAGGTAAAATCAGTTTTGCATTCAATCACCCCTTTAAGCTCTGTGATAGAAAACACAGCATGGAAACCTACATCCTCTTATAGTAAGCTACTTCCCGCCTTGATAAGTGAATGCAGTGAAAGTGCATCAGCACAGAGGTATCATTATTTTGGGATTTTTACCATGTTATCATGGTGTCAGCAACAACAAGCTACAATCTCCACTTGAAAGTTGTTCCTTGTTAAAGTGTCAACTGAGAGTCCATCAGCTTTGTTACGGTCATTTAATGCTATAAACATTTATCTATCGGATTTGGAGTTTGCAGTATGTTCCACTCAAATGATATCAACTGAGGAAAAATATTACTAATGGTTGCTTCACTGCAGTTTATGCAGACTATCAACGGCATTAGCCACCCCCTTCCAGGCAGAATTTCTTCTTCTATAGTGGGAGTAAACATCAGATAGGGAGATGAGGAGAGTTCACACAGTTCAGGAAATCCTGATAAAAACAAAAAGATAAATAAATAATTGCTCCTTTACAGACTAGCCATCAAGCTGCATCACAGACAGTGTTGGGAAGGATACATTCAAAACGTATTCCGTTACAGAGTACAGAATACATGCCCAAAAATGTAATTTGTAACGTATTCCGTTACGTTACTCAATCTGAGTAACGTATTCTGAATACTTGGATTACTTCCACATTGAATTGCATTTTATAAGTAGGAATGCGGCCATCACATACAGCTTACTAAACAGGCCTATTCTGGTGTGTTCTTCTGTTCCAACTGGCTGAATGTGTACCTAAACAAGCAGATAGATTTTTGTATTTGTAGTCCCGAACTGCATACTACAAAAATCTAACCGCAGTCTAAGCTCCCATGAGCTAATTTTAGCTAGCTTTAACATTAGCTAACATGTCAAACAGGGCTAGTCTTTCAACAGCTCTGGGGCTAGTAAATCAGCATGTAGGAGAATGTAAAGTCGCACGTCAACTATAAAATAGCAAGGTGACCAGTAAAACTACAGCAGACGACTACCCTTGGCTAAAAATAACTTACTTTAAGATGCTTCTTCAGGTTGGAGGTGGAGTAATTTGGATGCTGAAAGGAAGTTGGTTGCTGGCAAGCAGAAGTTGCACTGCAGTGCAGTTCTACCTTCTCTTTCTTTAATGTGAAATGTTGTTTGAATTTCCAAGATAGAAACGAACGCATTCCTGCCCTGGCTCAGTTGTGCTGGTTCCGGCTCCATCTTTACCTCTATCAGTGATCACGCAAATAGCTAATTTTTTTCGTTTTCATATTGGGGCTTCTGGGAAATGCATGGAGTTGCGAGAGTGAATAAACCCGTGAAACAGAAATATCGTCATGTAATCCATTGATTTCAACAATGTAACTGTATTCTAAATACCAACTATTTAAATTGTAACTGTAACGGAATACAGTTACTCATAATTTGTATTCTGAATATGTAACGCCGGTACATGTATTCCGTTACTCCCCAACACTGATCACAGACATAAAGTACTGTACAGCATCTTAGTCCCTTGTTGTGAACAAAAAATGTGATTCGGATCTGCTCCAAAATGTAATGGGTTCTTCCTTGGCCTATGTTACACCCTTCCACGATGTTTCATGGAAATTGGGCCAATAATCCTGCTGACAGACAATCAAACCGAAACCCAAAACATAACCTCCTTGGCGGAGGTAATAAAGTGACACAGGCACCTTTACTAATAATCACTTTGGAAATAATGACATTACTGCATGCCACAATCTCCTTTATGAAAATCCAAAATATAGTGTACAGCACTTTTAATCAGAGTGAACATCTTTTTGTTACATGGACAAATCCAAATAACTCCCTCACAACCACATCCATGCCATTTTGGAAAGATGCTGGCAGTAATAAGAATAAAAAGTGTATAACTGGAGGGAACAGGGTCTTTTTCTACTAATGGCAGGAAAGCAGGGCCCTTTGCAGAGGACTTGCTGTGTGCAACTATGAACTCTATCATAAATAAGACACAGTTAAGACTACACTACTTTGATCATTGTGCGAAATCCAGACAGCCCTGGGCGAGTCAAGTAAAAAAAAAAAAAATCTGTCATAACCGTCACCCAAAGCCAGTGCTAACAGAATGAAATACCACGTACACTTCAAATTACTTATGAGCAACATTTCATTCTATCAAATACTGCACCACCACCTGTATCTACCTGTAAACATTCAATCCATTCTATCTCGCCACTCTTTTAAAAATGCCCTGTTGTCCTATTACAGTACCAACTGTACCTGTCCATAATCCTCTACAACACCATGATAACACCTCTTCTAATATTATTAATATCCAGTTTCATTCTTGCCTCAAACTTGATTATGATTGACTGATTATGTTTTTTTTTGTTTTGTTGTTTTTTGTATTGTACTGTTTATTTATGTATTGTGAAGGACCCCCTCGAGAGAACTCATGTTTTGTAAGTTTTACAAACACCTCTGGTCAACTATATTACTATACATCTGTTGTTGTTTTTTTAAACTTAGTCCCAAACTTTCCTCATTATTCAATTCAATTCAAGTCAGGTGCACTTGATAAAATAGATACGATCAAATGAACAAAATGTCTTGAGGTACACAGTGCACATGCAGTAAACTATCAATTGAACCATGGAACTCTAATAAAACTAAATAAGCTAAAACTCTTGGTATTTATTTATTGTGTATATGCTGCTGAGTCTGGGTAACAAATTTTGTTCCATAATTTTAACGTGCTTGATAAGCTGAATCTGAATCGGAATTAAAAAAAAAAACCTGTTTCAGTCTACGGTCATCAGAAAGTGCTGAAAGGTTCCTGCTGAAAATGAACACCAGGATTGACGCAGCTCAATCTCACATGACCTGCTCCATTATATCCACAGGATGTTTACTCCTGCTGCTGCTCCAGATGTGAGATGTACACGGTGCCACGCCTGCTGTGGTCGAGCTGACCGGACATCCTGCTCACATCGACAGGCCCAAAATGTACAGTACGTGTGTTGTGTAGTTCAAATGAATGAAGAAAGACTAAATACTAGAAACTCCTCTTAGTATAAGACAATTTTATTCAAAACCACTAAAATAACCATAAAGTAGAATTGACACCTCCTTAAAACAGTTTCAACAAAAATTTGATGAGCTTGACTTTTAGTGTTTACCTAACGTACAACTAATAAATATGTCCCGTGCATCTCAAGAGCTCGCACTTGACACTGCACTTTCTTAGGTCATCAACAATACACAAGTGTCAAATTGATGGGATGAACGGTTGTTGAGAAAATATGAAGGACAGACAGAGAGAGACCCCTTCTATTTTATTTGGAATGAAGCCACCACAGTATTTGCAGTAATTATTAGGCCTGTCCTCAAGCTGGCTTAACCAAGTCCCAGCCAATAATTGCATGCCATGGGCCATCTTTCCATTTCATTTCCATTTGAGTTGTTTCCTCTTCGTGCCCAGACTGTTGATGTATCCATCCTGGTTTTCTGTCAACCCCAGCAGCTTTATAAGTTAATGAAACAAAAGTGCTCATTTTAAATACTCTTTTCCTATTTCTAATTGCATTCCATGATTAATTGGACCCACCATATCCATTTTCCATAAACAGGTCCCCTGGTATATCACAGGCATCCACCAGCATCTCTGCAGAGCCCTGCCCAGCACAGGAAATCAAATTAGGATTGACATCATTTCTGTGAACCGCCTACCTTGCCATGTCTACACAGGGAGGGAAAACAGTGTGTCATACATTTGATGGATGTAAGTGCTCCATCAGTCTCTCTTTAAAAACATTATCTGTGGTCTAAGAAGACTGCGAATGTATGTGTGTGAGTTTCCGTATCAGTGTGACAGGCAGCAGGTCAGGACAGTACACAGGCTGCCGAGCAGGCTCGGAAAATGATAAGGCACAAGGCACCTATTAGTAACAGGTGTAGGATGGTTGAATTGAATCATTTTTAAAACTGAATATTATCATATTATTCCTTATTTTCTGCAACCCAATACCTGAGATTTATGAGATATATTTAGTTTGATCGTTTCGACCAAAGATAACAGCGCAGGGCTAACGTACAAATTCACCACATAACGTTAGCCACAGTAGCTGCTTGAGCAGCATTAGAAGACTCATCTAATGATAAGTTAGCAAGTTAACGTTACGTTAGCTAATGTTAATTTGTTGCTATTTCATTAGAATGAAATTACATAAAGTAAATAACCGTGACTAAACGCAACGTGAATAAAACCTTTATTAAAGGAGAATTCCGGTCGATTTCAACACGTAGCTCTGTTGTTTGGAAATTTGGAGTGCTGGCAGTAGCAAAAAAAACGAAAACAATCGGTGCTGCCTACACCGTGTTATCCCCCTGCTAGCATTAGCACCCAACAGGCTTAAACATGGCAAGTTTTAAACGGGTTTTAAGCCTCTAAACATGCTCAAAATGTCATTACAAGTGCCTACCCATGTGCAGTGATTCCTTCCGAGGGAACACAGCAAATTTGACTGGAATATTGGATTGTATGAGTTCAACAATCGACTAGTGTGGACTTGACCGGAAAACAGGAAATAAACAGAGGTCTGTGCACTGGCTGGATTAACACAACTTTTATGCCTTTCTGTCACATCTACTGCAGTCAGATTCGCTGTGTTCCCTCGGAAGGAATCACTGCACATGGGTAGGCACTTGTAATGACATTTTGAGCATGTTTAGAGGCTTAAAACCCGTTTAAAACGTGCCATGTTTAAGCCTGTTGGGTGCTAATGCTAGCAGGGGGATAACACGGTGTAGGCAGCACCGATTGTTTTCGTTTTTTTTGCTACTGCCAGCACTCCAAATTTCCAAACAACCGAGCTACGTGTTGAAATTGACCGGAATTCTCCTTTAAACAACACTTGTCACTGAACATGTTTTCTGCCTGAGTTTGGCTGGTTGACCATGATGACAACAACAAATCCCATGATGATCCCATGCTACTTCACGTCATCAAAGTCCGCCTTTTGTTTTTGTTTTGATTGAGAGACCCCTAGCGGCCAAAAACTACATATTGTACGTTTAAAGTGGCATTGACTGAGTTTGGCCTCTAGGGAGCGCCAGGTAGTTGGAAACAAAACCAAAACAGTGAGCTAGAAGAAGCTAAAATGCCGAGTTGGGAGCGAACCCTTTCTCATTACTTTAGTCATTTGATTAAATGCTAATACAAAACTATTGATTAATGCAGTTTTTTTTTTAAACACTTGGATGCTTTTTGCAGGCACTTGGCATTAAGTCAGAATATAATTAACATATAATTCAGCTAACTTTTTAGATTGCTTTTGAATGTGGCAAACAAATATCCATCCACTGCAGACAGTAGTGCAACTGCAGTATCTCTCCCGCTTTCCATAACTCTGTGTGCCAAGCTTTTTTCAAAGCTGACTCATAGAAAAAGCCTCAGAGCAGTTAACCAAGCGCTCCATGTGTGTTTGTCATCAGTTGCAGCCAGGATACCAGTTGACCCTTCATAGCAATAAGCTGAAACTTAAAAAGACCAAATAAACACGGCTGTAATATTTGTGTAATGTGTCAGACATTTCTGGAATTTAGAAATTGTATAATGTTCTGGACAGTGGCATGACTTTTATATGTGCCCTGACAGAAGAAAGGTTGAAAAAAACACCATATTAGTAATACATGGAATATTTGCTAATGTAAAAATGCTTTGAGAAAGCAAAGAAATCTGCATATTGTGGAGGAGTATAATAAAATCTTCATGTATCTGCTGGAGCTCAAAAACAGGCCCATGAGACATGGAGGTAGCCATCTTTGCTTAGCTGAGTATATTAAAAGTTTAAGTAGCTCTAGAAATTGTTCTGAATGTCTTGTCTCTTTTTCTCATTAATGAAATCATCCTGGATGCTGGTATTCAGCCAGCCTCGCTCCTGAATTCAAGCAGCAAACTGGAACAATTAGGTGCACTAATCTCATGAGGGCAAGCCTTTACCTCCCTATGAATAATTTAGCATTTAACCAGCTGAAGCTGATAACAACAAAATGTATTTCCCTCTGCCAAGCGGAGGCTGCAGCCGCGCGTGTTTGCCTTCCACTGGCAATGTAAGGAGAGTGTGGGCTTTTCCCAAAATGCAATCACTTGCTGATGTCTGAAGCTGAATGTGAGAGGACATCAGTTGTGAGAGGATGCCCTGAGCACTAAAGTGCAGTAATGGCTCACTGAGATGCCTGTCTGCCTAAGACAAGGAGCCTGACCTTTAAAGTGAAAAGTTTTACTTTTATACATTTTTTGTTTTTTAGAAAGGTAACAACAAGACAAAAACTGCAGACAGGAGCTGAATAGCACAATCAGAAACATTCTGGCCTGGGATAATTGACCAAGGTGGATCAATTTCAGGACAACAAAGTCAAAATGTTCTGTTATGACATGTAAGCACCAGTGTGAGTGTCCTTTTGCAAGCAACAAATAGCAAACTGACTTATACCTTTAATAATCGCACAGATCAAGGAAAGGGAGAGTTGGGAATAGAAAGAAGAGGAAGAAAGACTTTTCTTATTGATGTGCAGTTTGGGTGTGTGAGTCATTCTCTAAAAGTTGAAAATAAACTGTCAAGCTGTCATTTTAGGGTAGGAACACACAACTCCTTATAGTAAACATCTGATAGAACTTCATGACCTATGCAAATGAGCAGACAGGTTCAGGGAGAGGATTTAAGACGAGCGCATCTTCCCAAATAACTGCCTTAGGTCTCTCAGATCTTCACACAGAGCAACTTGACACATACCTTATACGTATCTGGAGACCAGGTTGCTTTTATATTTAGTGGCACTTGTTTTGTAATGTTCTTACTGAGAGATTCTCTTAATATTTTACAGCCATAGTGGCTCTGTGATGTTGTACTTATAGGTGGTATAATTGTGGTATAGTGGTACTTTGAGCTAAATGCTAACCTCTGCATGCTAACATGCTCACAATGACAATTGACGTGGTAATGTTTAGCAGGTAATATTTACCGTGGTCATTTCCTTAGCTAAGCATGCTGACATTTGCTAATCGGCACTAAAAGCACACAAAGTACAGCTGAGGCTAAATAGCCAAAGTTATTACATGGGGAACACAAATGTCTGTACAAAACTTAATAGCAATCTATCCGATAGCTAGAAATTTCATTCAATAAATTGTCAACTTCACAGTGCCACTACAGGAAAACTCCTGGAATCACAGAGGTCATGAGGATACACCGTCTGAACCATGAATGTCAAAATTGTATGCCAATCCGTAGATGTTGAGACATTTAAATGGATAATTGAAAACTTTGACCTGCTTGTGGCGCTAGGTGAAAACTCAGGGAGATCACCAAAGCTTTTAGGATTCATCCTCTGGGGACCATGAATGTCTGTACAAAGTTGTATGGCAATTCATCCACAATATATTTCAGTCTGGGACCAAAGTGGTAGACCGTGTATGCTCTTACTCTTAATGCAGTCAGGTTGAAGTCACAGAACCATTAGCCAGCTGTGTGCTCATGCAAAGTATTTTAAAACACCAGGTGCATCACCAAATGTACATCTACATCTATTTTCCTCACGCGCTCTGGGGCGATGGGACCTGTGCAGTATCCATGAGATGATTCTAAATAGGCAGTGAATGTTCACTGTTCTCAAAGTCTCCTGACTGAAAGGCAACACTCAGCATTATCATCCATATGTTGATGAGCTCAACATTGAGTGCTACACCTGGCAAACCTACCTCTGTTCTCTCATTTGATCAGAGGTGAAAGAACAAATCAAAGAGAGTCCATCAGTTTTTAGGCTTTAACTATTTCGACTTTGTATAATCAATGTAAATTCCACAGACTCTAAACAATAAAACACCTTTTTACTGTATACTCAGACGGGGGTATCAAGATGGAGACCAGTCTAAGGACAACATAAGGACAGCCCCAAATGAACACTGAAAGATGCGCTATAAACCCAAAGACTAGAAAAGATCCATACACCGACTAGATCAATATACACCCGGGGGGGGGAGGGGGGGCAGCGGACTTATGAGACAACTCTGTCATTTGAAGATGAATGCATCGCCCTGACATTCGAGACAGAAGTGAAAAAAGAAACTCAAAGTGAACACGGCTGCCAGGGCCCTCGGCGGCATCTGAGACACCTGTGGTCAGGTCACGGAGCCATAAATAACTCAACCTGAAACAATAAACCGATAAAAGAAATAGCCAATTTGTCATCCTTGAGGTATGATGTCCTGGAAGCATCCCAACCCCGTTTAGAGTCTGCGTCCGAAAAGAGTCCTGCAAACAGTGTGCTTCCAACTTTGGGGCAACAGTTTGGCCCTTTCCTATCAACATCACAATATCCCTATCACGGGAATAATGCATTATATAGTGTGTTCACCATTTTGTAGTGGTCTTCGAATTCTCAGTGGTTAATTTAATAGTAGTTGTATAGTCCACTATAAAATACCCCAGTGCACAGCTATTTTGAGTGCATATATACGATGTACCCTATATTTTACTCCCGTATACCACAAAGCAACGCAGTCGTGTTTTCCCAGCGAAGAGAAGAAGCAGAAGGACTTGTTTGGTCATTTCCTACATAGTTCACTATTTAATAAACATTATAGGGAATAGTGAGTGGGTGAATGAGGGACTGGTTTGGAACACAGCTAATGTGTCCGTACACAAAGCGAGGTTCATAAAGAAATGCTTTTCCGTGTTTGTTGTGTAAGAATTTGGCTGGCCTGTGCAGAGCCCTAACCTTAACCCCAACCAACACCTTTGGGATGAAGTGGAACGCCGACTGTGAGACACCCGACTTCAGAGTCAACCTCACTTATGCGCCTACTCGCTACACCTACTGAAGCAGGAACTACCACAGAGGCAGTTTTGAGTAAAAAAATGTTTGCTTTAACTATCAATGATTATTAATGTACAGTAAGAGCGTGATAATAGCTTTGTCTCTTACCGCGCAGGGAGCGTGGGCACCCTCTAATAAAAAAAAGGTAGGAGCCGCTCGGGCAGGGGGTGGGGCCTGGGAGGATCAGCTGTGTGTGTGTGTGTGTGTGTGTGTGTGTGTGGGGGGGTCCTCTGTGACTTTCTCTCCCACCAGAGGAGGCAGGAGGATGGCAGTCAGGCAGCAGGGACGTCAGCTGCTCTGCTCTCCTTGCTGTCTTCTGTGGCCGACAGAATGACTGCTTTCACAAAAAATAAGCTGAACTGTTCCCCCCCCCCACTGCGCAGTGAGATGTGTGTGCGCTCTGAAGAAGGTAAGGACTTTATTTTCTCCTTCCTTCATCCTACAGACAGGCTACTTCACTGGCTGAGTGGCTTTTCATTTCCATAATTGATTGTTATGGCAGACGATGTGGTGATTGTTTTTCTTTAATAGGCCAGTGATGAGCACATTGTGAAAATTGCTTTATTATCACCATCAGTTGGCTATGCTAATTCATGCAACCTATGTTCAGTAATTGTTTATTTCTTTGCCCGTTTCAAAAGTATTTAAAACGTGTTAAAAGTGAAAGCAACATGCTATTTGTATAAGCCATAATCCTATATTGTATTTATAATTAACAAAACTATAGGCTGTTTCCCTTTGCGGCCTCATTTAGATTTATTTTCAGAACATTTCCCTTCAACAGGTTGGCCATCTTAATCTAAAAACAGATGAGGAATAGAGGGGTATTTTATGAATATAAAGAAAATGATGGAGTGATTATAGCTGCAAATGCTCATGGTTTCGAAGCTTTGCAAAATTACACGTGGTCATCCTCTGGGATAGGTCTGCCATCTGGGAATAAACACTCATATGGATGAAAGCACAAGACTAAACACGTAACTGTCCTTTCTGCAGGGCAGTGTGCGGCTCGTGTTCAAGGTTGATAAAACATAAATATAGATTTTCATGCAGGTTTTGAATTATAACCCTCCCCTTTCCGCCAGAGACTACAGCTTTTTAGAAATGGGGTTCAAATGTACTATAATTCATCATGGTAATGCACTGCTCCAACACAAACTGTTGTATTACAGTGTTTGGCTGCAGTGTCAGCAGAATAGATCACCATGTGGAGGAGATTCATGTGCGTTCTTGAAAAAGGATGCTGGATTGCATTTGTTTAATGTCGCCTAAGGGAAATGAATTGTAGTCAGCATTTAAAATCCAGGAATTAGTCTTCTTGCTCGAGTTGCGGAGAAATATTTTGATATATCTTATTTTATTATATTTTTTAATATGAAAAGTGATTACAGCTATTTTGACAACCATCTCTGGTTCCAGCTTCTCAAATGTGAAGACTTGTTGCTTTTTTTTCTGTTTTACGTCATTGTAAATTAACCTTTGGGAGGGGGTGGGTTTTAACAGTTTTTTTGGACAAAATAAGCAATATGAAGGTGTCTACATGGGCTCTAGGAACTTGTGAATTACATATCAACCCATTACAGGTAACACTGCCGATACTGCCTAAAATGCAGATCTCGGTATCGGCGAGTACGCAAGTCTATGAACCAATCCAATACCACATAATTTAGCCCAGAAAAAAAACAATCTACCTTTAAAGTAGTTTATTCATGTTCTTTTTTTCGTTAGGACTGTCAAACTAGATAATAAAAGAAAGTTCTATGGCATTCAATCTCTTTTTGTTCATGTTTTACAAAGGGTTTAACCTGAGCCAGACCATACATCAATGAAAGCAATCATAACACATCCATACAGAGTTAGTAGTGTAGTAGTAGCAGTAGCTGCTGTTAAAACATAATAATATATAAAGTATATGCTGTATATTTAACGCACTGGTATCGGATCAGTACTTAAGTTCAGGTATTCTCTTCTTTTTGTTAAGATTATTTTTTGGGCATTTTAGGCCTTTATTATGACAGGACAGTTTAGATATGAGAGGGGGAATGACATGCAGCAAAGGGCAGCGGGACTCGAAACCCACGGCCGCAGCAACGATGACTGAGCCTCTGTATATCTACCAGGTGAGCTACCCAGGCACCCTATCGAAACATCTCTAATGAAAATAACTGTTCCAGCCCTTGTGCACAAGAGACAGTGATAAACCAGGTGTGTTACAGAAGAGCAGGTCAGATAAAGTGCTGCTGAAGCTTTCATCTTTTCTTCTACAACCTTGATGATGAGTGTCCCTACATATAATTAATGTATAGAGATCCGTGCAACACAAAGCAGAGACGTTTCTATATGTAACGCTGTTCGCAGTGATAGCAAACACAAACGGACATACTGTCAAAAGAACACAAACTCCTGATCTGCTGCGTAGACAAAATATGATCAGAAAGGCTAATGCTAATATTGTACACAGACATTACCCTTGGTGATAGTAATGCTGTCCTATATGTTATGAACTGTTCTGATTGAATATGCCCATGGTCAGGCTACATTAAGCCATTTAATATGCTCCCTGATATTCTGTCTCCTAAAACAAAAGCCTAATTATTATTCAATAGGAGATTTAATTGGCTGCCTTGCTTCAGTTGTGTAATGGCCACTAAGACTGAGCAGGCTAACGGGAATGTCTCTTCAAGGGCAAAGCGCCATCTTTCCATAAGTTCCACTTAATGCAATAAAATGAGCAGTGCACATTTGAAGTGCAGATGTAAATTGAAGTGTAATGATGCTCGCTGGTAGCGTTTAATCAAATATAGTATCTGCAGGGAATGAGAGATGTATGCAGTCTCACTGTTGGGATGAGCCATTGGTCAGCCGAAGGAAAATGCACGTAGGGATGCAACTAGCAATGGTTTTACTATAAGCCCATCACTAGTTTTTAAATGGCTTTTTTTCTGAACAACAATCCAAATATCCAAGATATTCAAGTTACAATGAAAAATAGAGAAATAATAGAGAAAAGCAGCAAATTGTAACATTTGAGGAGATGAAATGAGAAAATATTTGGTAATTTTGCTTGATAATTGACAATCAATTATGACATCTTGATGCCCTGTTTCCTTTAGGACACATGTAAAAGGATTTGTGATATTTTAGTTAACTCCTGTACAGACTACTCTACATTTGTAGGTCAGGGTGTGAATCTTCACTGGTCTCATGATTCAATTACATTTATCCTGTCAATGATTCAATATCCCTAAGCATCACGATGCGTCACCTCCTCAATATTATTATATATTGCTACACATGGTTTTCATCGACAAATTCAAGCAGTCAGATATACATGAACTCCCCTTTTTATTGAATCTGCTCTTAAAAAAGACACTTCCTAAATGTAGCGGAGTCTGAAAACAGCAGACAAAAGGCAAAGACAAAAAAAGCATCGACCGGAAAATCAACAAGAAACATCATTAGGCAATAATCCATTATGGTCTGTCACTGCATCGATGCAGAATCATCTAGGTCCACATCGCGATGTAATGATTAATTTCAACACCCCTACAGTTTACTCACCTAACACGTATTAGAGGACTTTGTTTTTTGTTTTTTTTTTATCTTTTTGCTTCAGTTTCATATCTGGAGAAATGCACAGGCATTACAGTTCCTCCAGATGTAGGAACATGTGTCTGTTTCGGACTGCTCCTGTGCTTTATTGAAAACACAAGCAGCTCAACAACTTTTGCATTTTGTACTATTATCCTCCTTTCATCCTGGATGAAGAAAATTATAAATAAAAAAAATATGCCAAAAACTCACAGGATGGGGCTGGCAAGGGTGGAAGGCAGTCAATAATGAAACAGATTCATAAGGTCATTTAGCACATCTTACACCACTTCATCATTTTGTCACAATGCTGCCATCATCCTGCCCCTTCCATGCTCATAGATGCATGAATGAAACATGAAGCGAAAAGACATGTAGAGGAGATTTTGTGCTTTAAAATTAAGCTACGTTTTTGGGGCAACCCCCTAGCTCGCCCAGTAGAGCGTGCGTCCCATGTAGGCAGAGTCCTTGGCGGCGGCCGGGGTTCGAATCTGACCCGCTTAAAGACCATAAAAAAAAAATCAAATAAAAATGAAGCTACGTTTTCAGCACATGCAAATCAAATCTTCAGGACATCCATGTGTCACCTGTTCCAGACTTGGTGCTGTGGTTTTCAACTACACAAAATACTTAGGCCTACATGTAGTTGTCTTTAAATAGGCCTACAGATCACTCTGCATTAATACATACAGCACAGTGCTGCAGAATTTAGGAACACTGCATGACATCTTGCATGTCCCTGAGTAATTTTTACATCATTACCTCAGGTCAGTTGTAAATGTATTTCTCTCCTGACACTGTTCACAGTAATATTATAGTCCTCAAACACAGACGGGTCGAGGAAATGCACTTTTTAGATACGGTTAATCTCTTTTGCACAGGCACTTCACCACACCGAGAAATCAACCAAAAACAAATTCCAAATATCACCGCGTTTAGCTTCAGCCACCCTGCTGAAATTTCATTTCAATTCCCCCTCTTGCTACTGATGTGGAAATCCCAGCATTGAGTGTTTAGTATTTGGGTGGATTTTGTCATGTGGCGGCATGTGTGACAAGCGAAAGTCTTTGATCCTGCACCATGATGAGACAAGCATGACCCTGCTCTGCTCAAAGGCTTTATCGCGGCTGCCTTTCCATTCTTCCTTTTTCCTCCACCGCCGTTTATCTCGCTCAGTGACATCCCAGATCTCCCACACGTACACTGAGAGTGGTACTATCAGCTGGCCCACGCCTTTGCCTCGGTAATATAGTGCCCTCCTCAAGGTTCAATTCCTTACCAGTCATCCGCCGTTTGAGTTAGAGCCCAGCTTGTAGACACAAGACCTTCAAGGAAGCCATCACAGGCTCCGGTTGAATGTCTGCTCTTAAATTATTGAATCTCTGCTTTCATTTATCTTTGTATTCCCTGCATGGCAGGCGGGTTTTCTCATAATTATACTAATGCCATTGTTTGGCCCCCCAAGATCATTATTGCAGCTGTGATGTCTTTACCCCTGTTGTTTTTGATTATGTCTTGTACCTTTTTTCTATTATAACACTTCCCAGCCCTATTGCTCACGAGTTTTATTATACCTCCTCACAGTAAAATCATATTTCCCTTTAATCGACATGCCTGGTTAAATAAAGGTTAAACAAAAAACAGATATTCGTAATGGGATGTTTTATGGTTGTCAGTTGTATGATTGCAGAGGCAGAAAGACAGGTAGGCTGTAATGTTTTTAGGATGAAAAAGGAAATGTGAATGCCACTTAGTCCACTCAAGCACAACACCCATTTTATCTATGCAGCTGTAATGAGGGGAACAAAATTTGCAAAAAGAGGGACTGTATCCTCCAAAAACATTGAGTGATATTTTTACCCTTTAATCATAACTAAGTGCGGTATGGTGATTTATTTTTTTGCAATTTGCAATCTACCTTTAATGCGTTCTATTTGTGTGAAGTTTTGATTAGTTCCCACGCTGCCAAAGAAAGAACAGCACTTCAGAGGTAATGAGCCTGTTGCAGGCATTTACTGGATTATGCACGTGTTCTTAATGTACTTTTCTCTCTTTTCTTATTTTTAAAGGTTTCCTGCAATGAATCCTTTCGGCTCTGCTGAACGTCACATTGCAAATCCCCCAGTGACTGCCACCTAAAAACATGAATATTTGTAATTTCTATTAAGATAGTCTGGGTTAAATATGACAAGCTGTGGCAGTGTTTCGCTTTCTAAATACGGCATTCTGCCAAGGAACCCTGGCAGAGGCTATATGATCGGTGGAGCGTTGGCAAGACTTGCTGCATCTACAAATAAACTGGAAGAGCTTTTATCCTCTGCGTTAGGAGCAGCAGAAACAGGCAGAGGGTTGAAGCTGTAGTAACTGAGGAAAAAGTGTTATCAACCTGCTTGCACAGCTTAATGCACCCGACAGATAACAATGGTTCCTGCTGAGAACGCAAGTGTTTTCTCTGCAGCGGATCGCTGTCCCAACTGCAGCACTGCCACCCACCCAGGGGTGGATGTAGCCAAGGTGGTGGTTTTGGGGATGGTGCTGCTTGTGTTTGTACTGTTTCGGGGTCCTTGGTAACATTCTGGTCATCCTGTCAGTGTTGTTCCACCACCACTGGCGCTCTGTGACACATTACTTCATTGCCAACCTGGCAGCGGCAGACCTGCTGCTCAGCGCCGCCGTCCTGCCCTTCTCCGCCACCTCCGAGGCTCTCGGCAGATGGGTGTTTGGCCGGTCCTTCTGCAGCGTTTGGGCCGCTCTTGACGTCCTCTGCTGCACCGCCTCCATCCTCAGCCTGTGTGTGATCTCTATCGACCGCTACCTGGCTGTCAGCTACCCTCTACGCTACCCTGCCATAGCCACGGGGCGGCGAGGCCTGACAGCGGTGGCTGCTCTCTGGGGACTCTCGGCAGCTATATCCGTGGGCCCTCTGTTTGGCTGGAAGGAGCCCGACCCAGAAGACGAGACGGTGTGCCGAATCACGGAGGAGCCCGGCTATGCTTTGTTCTCGGCACTAGGATCTTTCTACATACCTCTGGCCATCATCCTGGCCATGTACTGCCGCGTGTATACCGTGGCGAAGAGAGAGACGAAAACCCTCAGGAAGGGCAGTAGGGGAGAAGGGGTTGAGACAGAGGGGGTGGTGCTTAGGATTCACAGAGGGAGTGCTCCTCAGACGGAGAAGAAGGACGACGACGGGACCCCGACACATAGACGCAGAACCTTTTCCCTGCCGAAGCTGCTGAAGTTCTCGAGAGAAGAGAAGGCAGCCAAGACTCTTGGCATTGTTGTCGGGTGCTTCATTCTGTGCTGGCTCCCTTTTTTCCTGGTTTTACCAATCGGTAAGTACCTCCTAACCCCTTCTGCTTTTAACGTGACATAACCCCAGTTTGTGCCTTTTTATGTATTCAAGTCACAAAGCTATGGGTCTGAGCCAAATTCAAACAAACACAGGACTTTCACTTAGAGGACCGGGGGTTCGTGTACCGTGTGAAACAAAAACTCAAGAGTCACTTTATGAAATTAATTAACAGACTTTTACGGACCTTAGTTTGTGATGCAGTGATGTCCATGATGCATTCACCTCATTTCAGTAGTTGTAAGTGACTCATTTTAAGCCAATCCCAGATGTTTAACTAACCCTAAATGCTTTGGTGATTGAAAAGGACTGTATATATATATCGTGATTGGTCTTTAAAAGATTGTGGCCGCCAGGGGGCATCGATCAGAATGCAGACAAGATGTTCCTTTTAGCTGGTTTATTGGACTAAATGATCAAGTATGTGTGTGGTTCTGAAACAGAGATACAGGCATAAATCAGTATATATAATAATTAGATGTCTAGCAGGTATATAATAAAACAAACCCAATCAAGAAGTTACACTATAATTTTGTTATATATGACTTAAATGCAGTGTCATAACAAATGTTCATTACTAAGCAACTACAAACTTAGACATGCTTCCGCACACTATATCGCTTCAAAGATTAATTTGCTGCACATTAATTGCAACAATACACCACATGCTAAATTAAGCTGAACATACAACAATCAGGACTTGCAGAACTCCTCTTCAACATAAACAACGTTACACATTGTGCAAGAACATACAATGGTTTCCAATTGAGACACGTAAGGCTTGCAAAGCAACACCTCCGCCAATACGCAGTGTCACAAACACCCGTGCAGCGTGAGGCTCCGCCATTACAATAACGAGCAGCAACGTGCCAACACACCATCGCATCGCAACAAACACAGTGTAACATTATTATAAGATAAAAACGAATAACAAAACGTCAGTATTACTTACTGGTAGTTGCACGCACACAAACTAGGAACTCAGAAATAAGTACAGCAACACTATCTTCTTTATTCATCTATATAACTGCTCAGTCTTTCGACGCCAGCTCTCTCTTCCAAACTCTCCCGAAACAGAAACTCAAGCAGTCTTCCTCAGCGAACAGCAGAGCGCAGCGCCGCTCCAGATTGGCTGATTCTCAAGCAGCCAGTTTTACCTGCCTGAAGAGGCCGTCCTTCGTCACACTAAGCATTTTTGTTGCCTAAACTTAACTAGTTCTGTTTCACAATGTTAACTGTGTTTAAAACGGCAGGTGGTGTTGTTGCGAGTTCATCTAATTTTAGCTCTATTTTTGGTCTCCACCAACTCCTGAGGGACAAATCTGGCTCTTTAGCTCTAAATGCTCCACCATGTTCACCTGCTAGTCTCTTGACTTTGTAGTAGTGTACAGTACATTTTTAGAGCTTTTTGTCATTGAAAACAATTTCCTGCTGTGATCAAAAACTACAGTATGAGAGCAGGGAGAGTGAACCAGAACAGAAAAGTTGTGGGCTGGACAGCTAAACAATGAGCTGAAACTTACTATAAAGCTCTGTAAATAAGAGGGGAGCTGCGGATTCAAGTGATAACATTGTCAGTGTTTCACATTGTCATTATATAAATATCGATTACAGCCGCTTAAACGAAATAAAAGACGGTAGCCGTAAGTGACACATATTACTTGCTTGTTTTCATCAGCTAAATTAATTTTAAAAGTATAATTTGTATTACTATTTTTTTAACTTTTGCAGTGATGTGGAATGGTGCGTCACTATGCCATTACTGTTGGGTGTAATTACTGTTGCAACAAATTTGAAACTATCAGAAAGCGAACAGTAAAAAGGTGCTTTTCAGGCCAGGTAGAGATAAATGTACCTATGATAAAACAGCTTGTGAGTTGCAATTTAGCAGAAGAGTTCAAATCCTTTATACAATGCAGCAGCTGTAATACTTAGAAGGCCAGACCCGACAGGCAAAAACATGCACTGGTCAATTTTGAGATTGTGGGCTGTTTTAAAGGCCATTTTCTCAAAATTACTTTTTTCCCTTACTCTGAGCCAGAAATCTCCACTTCAATAGCACTTACATACACCACATTTTCCAGTTTTATTCTTATCACATATCCTATAATATAATATATCCTTTAACATTTTATTCCTACAAACATGGTGAAAATAGACTTTTTTCATGGCATTATTTTCTGATTTATGCAGTGATTAAAAAAGATACTCAAAACTCCCTCTGTGAAAAACTAGCATTAGCATAGCATCCAATGTTCAGATTTGGAAATGTATGGAAAATAGCACATATTTAATTACATAATGTCTGAGTTGCATATTTGAACATAAAAACAATACAAAAAAAGAAGTGTCTTAATGTAAGTTATCAACTGGGGACATTACATGGTGATATCTTTTAGATAAAAAATATTTACCCTATTCACCAGCAGTGTCTTGCCTTAAACAGCCTACTAAGTTTTTGAAAGGTTTCCACAGATGTGTTGTATCTTTCAGAAAAAACAAGTCTTTACAGTAGCTCTTTGACTTACAGGTGAGCACAGCCTAAGGGAAAATGACAAAGAAAACCAGCCTGGTCTCACAGAATTTCGTGAAATTATCACAAACTGTTAACAGCGCATTACGTGATGGTGGCACGGAATGTGTGAAAATTACGTGTGACCACCACGGAAAACAAAGTAAAGTCAATGAGAAGATGACGTAGCATTAAGAGCGACAACGCTAGCGAGTAGTATGAAAGCCCGAAAATCAGCGTAGGGAGGTTGGTTTAGGTGGTGGATGGGTCAAACAACAGGACTTTCACCCAGGAGACTGGGCATCGTGTCCCGCGTGTCACAATTCCTAACCCTAACCGTCCCGTTGTTCTTTTCCTAAACCCAACCCGTCCGCTGTACGCGGCCGTCCCGTCCCGTTCTTCTTTTCCTAAACGCAACCTGTTGTTGTCCCGCCCACCCACAACCTTTTCCTTAACTTAAGGGGCCGTGTTCATTTCACGGAATTATTCTGTGGGCCCATCACAGAATTTTCGGCGACTCCGTGAAACTGCCACAGATTTTGAGTTAAGGGGCCGTGTTCCTTTCACGGAATTCTGTGAGATCAGGTTGAAGCAAACCTTAAAAGATTTATCTGCTGTACAGTTTAAGGAAATAATGTATTCACTGAATCTAAGAAAGGGATTAAAATGATTCAGAAATGAATTGATGTCATAATGAGAGCTTTAATGATTTCTTGTAGAGGCCTCCTTTATTCCGGAACGTATATAAAAAAAAAGAAGGTAATTAAAGTTTAAGCAGAAGACAAACTGAATAGAAATGAACTAATTAAGGATTTGTCTGCTATTGTAGTCAAACGTCACTGTAGATATGAGTTTCAGTTAACAACTAAGACAGATATTCTCAACTCTATCTTCAATAAATTAGACCTTCATTTTGTCAGACTGTCAAAGGCGGCAATGTTATCATAGATGTAAGAGAGGACAGAAACCGACCATTGTGAAGCCTAATCTAAAATCTTAATTGCATCTGAAATAACTTATGGCTCGACTGAGATAAGTGTCTATTGTCTATAAGTGTGTATTTAAGGTTAATAGTCTGTCAGCAGTGACCTGGCAGGTCACAAATGGCGAGATTATTTCTGAAACGTGTATTTTGTTACACAAACTGTAATCTTATAGAAGCAAGGAACAATCTATTATACAGGATGGAGGAGACGTGGATGAAACAGCTTTGGACATACAGTATATTATGTGTTATCTTTGCCTCTTTTTTGCCAGGGTGTACATTCATAACTAGCCAAATGAAATGCCCAATGTTTAATCCAAATGTTAAATAACTGGGAGCTTGTTTTCAATTAACAGGTCTTTAACAATTAACAACTACATATAAGTTATTGCAGTTTGTCTTTAGTTAGACTTTCATGGTTAAGTTATTATTTCCTGATGCTATTAAAAGTTTTTCATTAGGGCTGAAACATTTAGCCAAAAGGGCTTTTTCACGCAAGACATTTCAACCTGTCACAGTAGAAAAATCACAGGTGTAAATGATAACATTAATGATGGGTGAATTCCATTTAACTGCCCCAGTTTCAGGGGGGTCCTGGTGTTATTCATGCTGGCTCAGGCTGTCGTGACTTACTGGGACACTTGAATAGAACTGAGCCATCGTTAATGTTGTTAGTAACACCTGGGCTTTTCCTACTATGACAAGTCAAAATGTCTGCTGTAAAAAAAAAAGGCCTTTTAATCAATCATCCGTTTCTCAAAATGTGAAGATTTTCTGCTTTTTACGGTTCTGTATCATTGTAAATTGAATATTTTGTGGGGTTTTAGGAGAGAAACTCAAACTGTGTGAAAATACCTGAAATGTACACAGTATCGTTGAAAACCACAAGGAGTCTACAGCCACTTGGCGGCTCTGAGAGGCTGTACTTGGGCACAGCAGTGCTTTGAGCTGAATGCTGATGTTAGCATGCTAACATGCTCACAATGACAATGCTCACAAACTTCATGGCAATCCATTTAATACTGTAGTTGTCATGGCATTTCACTCAGAACCACAAATGTCAAACTCTTGGTGGCACTACAGGAACAGTCCGGGGATCAAAGTCATTTGGATTCATCATCTAGAAACTACAATATTATATATATATATATATATATATATCCCTACAAATGCCTGTATGGAGCTGTATAATCAACTTAGTATTTGGTTTTCGCAGCTCACAACAGTAGGCTACAGTTCTTCTCAGTTGCTTTGGCGCATTTCTCAGATCAGAGATGACAATAATGTGCAACTTTGTCACATAGGGAATAGTGCTCCCTTTAATGTGCATTGTTCATTAGACTATACTTACAGAGTGAACTGTTAAATATGGACAACACAAAGCAGTTTCACTATCTTGGTATAAACAATGGCGTAAGGACTTGTCAGTTTGATTCATTGGTATAAATACTTGCTTTGGACACAAACAAAAGATTTCCAGCAAGATACATAATTTTTCAGGTCAGTCATTATGCGGTGCAATTTACACCAATTGTTTTAAGAAATGCACTCACTGTTGTGCAAATGCAAATTATGATTTGACAAATGCACCAAAGTAACTGAGAAAAAATGTAACATAGGATTGTATTTCAGTGGAGACATGTCCATGTTGATTTCACATAGCTAAAACAAACCTGAATGATTTAAATTAAGAGGCTACAATAACCTACACAGCTGACATGCCTATTATGGTGAAATATGCTTCCACAGCATAGTTTTGCGTCCGAGGTCTCTGTACGACCTTGAACTTGTCGTAGCCTGTACAGCTCTGGGAGATCGCTGACGGCCAAAATCAACCTCTCGTCCATGTTCCGTTTGTGGATCCACATGTATTCTGTGTTTGTGTTGTTTTTTTCAGACACGTGAATATGTTGAACTTTGACCGTGGCACGCGCAAGAGCGGCAAGCCGCAAAATGCTGCTTGCGCTGCGCTTTGCTCAGCGGAAGACCAGTTCTTGCGCACAAGCCATTGACAATGTGTTTCATAGCACAGCGCTGCCGCTTGCGCGTACAATGTGAACGGCCCTTAATGGTGGGATCACGATAATCCTGTTTTTTTGGATCAAATAGATCCCAAACCAAGTTCAAAGTTTTGTAAAACCCAAAGGGCAGGTTTGATTCAGATCAAATGTAAGATCGGAATACATGGTCTGATCTTAGTTCGGAATCCCTCTTTTGCTTTTGAAAAACCCATTTCCAAGATTTGATCCAATCCGTGATCCGAAATCCCACTGGATTACTTTTGAAAAACTGGGCCCTGGACACCATGGATATCTGTACCAGACTTAATGGCCATCTATCTAAAAAGAAATGTCAACATCAAGATGGCACTAGAGGAAAGGTCAGTGGATCACCAAAGAATTCATCCTCAGGGGACCATAGTTATATCTGTACCAAATTTGAGTGCAATCCATTTAAAAGTTGAGATATTTCAGTCTGGACCAAAATGGTGGACTGACAAAGGGGCCAACAGACCAACATTGCCAGAGCCGTGCCGCTATGCAACACATTCTCACTCTCAAAGCCCCTTTGGCATCATTTTTTTAACGTGCTTGGTAAGGACCCTTTGGCGTCGTCATTTTTTAATGTGCTTGGTTAAGACCCTTTGGCGTAATTTTTTTTACGTGCTTGGTCAGGACCCTTTGGCGTAATTTTTTTACGTGCTTGGTTAGGACCTTTTGGCGTCATTATTTAACATGCTTGGTAAAACCACTTGGACCGTGAATGGGGTTGAAAGATGTACATCTAAGTGACACACAAGACACAAATGGGACAGAAACCCCGGTCTCCTGGGTGAAAGACCTTTGTTGTTTGACCCATCCATCACCCTAATTTGCCTCCTTTTGCGGTGTTTCGGTTTTTAATACACCCTGCCATTGTTGCTCTTCATACTAGGTCATCGGTTGCTCTGCCCGGTGTGTCTCATACAGACACGATAGGGTGCTGAGTTGGGAGTAAGAAGGGCTTGCTATCAGGGCTAAAAATACAGACTAAGCCTTTATTATGTAGATGTAACAACCCACCTGTGGTTCAGCACAGTAGCTATTGTGATATATATGTGATGTATAATGTTGCTTGATATGTTTTGTTCTATGAACACAACATCAAGCAGGACCTTTCTCCTTCCCCGCTGTCCCCCAACTCTACTGCTCGAGATTCTCAGAAGGAACTTCAACAAATTCAATTACAAACAGCCAAATAGACCAAATAAAACACCACATCAGAGCAGAATGGGCTTCTACTGTGAGATGAAATGGAATGAAGCAAACTACTGCTCCCTCCTATGAAAGCTATTATAGATAACAGGCACGAGGCTTAATGGGCTGTAATGCTAGGAGGCATCTTCAGTCACCCTGTAGCCTCCCAAGGCAGCCAGTCAGCAGAGAATAGTTATGCATTTCAATTGAGACAGACTTTCAAGGCTCACAGCGCAGTGCTCATTCAAGCTCTGAGACAATGATAGTCTGAGATTCGCAGACTGAGGGTTTGAAAAACCACTGAATTTTGTATTTTTCCAGAGCACTTCAGATGGAAAGCCTGTTTTTCTGCTGAAGCACTTGACGGCCGCTCGCCATTCACTGCAGCTGCACAGAATGCATACTGATTTAAAAAAATGAGATAGCTACCGCTCATCAATGGTACCATATACTATACTGTAAAGCCCATGCTTGGGTAGAAATTGGTTTTGCACATTGGTTTATGCAATTTCCTGAAGGTGTGTGATGGGGTTGAGGACAGGGCTCTGTGCAGCCAGTAAGTTTTTCCCGAGAAACTAAGAAACCATTTCTTTGTGCACCTGGCTTTGTACACCACTTGGACAAACCATAGTTACCGACCGACGCAATAGGAAATGCGATATATAGATAGATAAAGAGAGATATAGATATATATATATATATATACAGAACTTCGTCGTATAAGCGGCAGTTGGTCATTTTGTTCAGCCACCAATAGGTGACTATGAGCCCGGTACAGGCACCGCCAGACAACTGCCCTTTCAGGGGCTGTGGCAGTTGAGTTTAAGCCAGAATAAGTCAGCGTCATTTGGCCACAACTGTTAAGGTTAGGCACCGAAACGATAAGTTTATAAAAAAAGATCAGGGTTTGGATTAAAACACTCCAGAGGAACAAACATACATTTCCTAGGTGAAAGTATTTAGTTTTCGCACTTCGTCCAAGTGGTGTTGTCGTAGTTAGCTGTCAAAGATGGCGGCCTTTCTGCACATTTGCGACACATCGTGTATGGGACTCACATCGTGTCCCACACCGTGCAACGCTAGCAGCTAGGCGAGCATTATAACGCGTGTTACAAAGTGACGCACGTTTGTCACGGAAGTAAAGGCTGGACTACAATAGAGCTGTTTGGAGCAGTTTGTGAACGATGTTTTCTGTTGGAGATGGTAAGCCCCTTTGGGGTGGACTTTGGGCTTTTTCCACTTTGTAAACCTATACTTATAACCTATATATAATAAAAAAAATATATAACATGATAAAAGGAAAGGGAAAACGCATAATATGAGCACATTAAGTCACTATGGCTGAATGAGGTAACAGGATGGTGATTGAGCATATAGCCAGGGGTGTAGTGCTGCCAGATCGCACTAGAACGACGATCCACTTTTTTCTTCAAGTGAGGAAATGGAACATTCTCAGTTTGCATAATACGAATTAAATCATATTTTTTCAAGTGCTTGAAGACTCAATAATCACTGAAGCATATGCCATGCAAGAAAGACAACAAAAACAAATTGAATGGTCAAAGTTATGATTTTAATCTGTAGTTGACTAATATATGTAAACTTGCCACCATAGGAACAGTAGTTAAATAAACTTTAAAAACGAGCCACAATTTAACCGTCATGGGTTCGTTTTAGTACTCAAACAAATAGCACAACAAATAGCGGTGGCTAGTCCCCCAGAGAGGGTAGGCAGAGTTAATGCAACAGACTCGCTTTTCAACTCAATTGTGTGTGAAGCGGCGTACTATTTTGTCCCCTTTGTGCTAGTGTTGCAAGTAAACGGTAACTACGATTCCTACTTTACTGTGGCCGTACAAACAAAAAAAATAGCGATATAATAGCGCTTTAAGCGAAGGGAAAGTGAGCCATTTTGATATACACAGGATAAGTGTGATTCAATGCCAAAGTGAAGGTAGATGCAGGCTTACAGGAAGGCAGATACAGTTCTTCTTCTTGGTTTATTGGCGGTTGCCAAACCAACTTAAAGGTGCATTACCGCCACCAACTGGACCGGAGTGTGAACGAGAGATAAATGCAGGAAATAAATAAAAGAAAAAAGAAAATAAATAAATAAATAAACAAAATAAAACCTAAATCCTCAAGTTCTCTTTATAGTATAGTGTATAGTATACCTTGCCGGCTGTTTTCCGCAAAAGCCCTGACAATAAAAAGGTGTGGTGATCTGCCTTACAAAGTGTCTGAAAAAGGTGCTCTCTCTGGGTGCTGTATTTCTTGCAATGAATTAGAATGTGTTCAACAGTTTCTAGCTGGTGACAGTATGCGTGTTTTCCAGTAGAATGTTTTCCCTATTTTATATAATGAATAATTTAGACCTGTATGGCCAATTCTGAGACGAGTAATTATACTTTCTTCCCTACGCTTAAAGCCCACCTTCCTCCCATCACCAACGCTTTTTTGTATATTGTACCCAGGTTCAGGTTTCAGAAGCTCGAAAGAAAAAAAACCACAAGGCAAAAAAAGAAGAAAAAAAAAAAAACATTGCAAAACTTTGACGAACTGGCTGGAAATAAATGGACATGGGCTGGTATATGAGCTGAGAGGCTGATGATGGAATGAGATGCAGGTGAGCGGGTGAGGGAAGTGGGAACAGGTGTGCAGACAGGGATACGGTGTTCATTTTAGGACATCCTCACATCTCAGACTCAGGTGTCAGACTCAAACGAAACGGCCTCAGCCTCAGAAATAAAGTTGTCAGAAGAACCTCCGTCAGCCTCAGACAAAACGGCGTCAGAAGAACCTCTGTCAGAAAGTTGTCAGAGATAACGTTGCCCAGATGAGGGAGCTGCTGACTAGCTTTCTGAATTAGCTAAAGTAGCTAGCAGCTTTTACAGTGAATACACGGCTGTTTGTGATTTTTTTTTTTTTTTTTTAAATCAAGCTTTATTGAAAGGAGTGGATATACAGCAGGAAACAGTCGGTTTATAAATGAGCCAGGGGGTTAAAAGGAAAGAAATCTAAATAAAAAAACTTCATATCAATATTTTGTAAAGCGTACTGAGATCATATGATCCAACAACTTTGTTTGTACATTCAGATATGGAAAACATGTATTGTTTAATATTGGAAACCAGCTCCAAAAAGCTTGGCTTCTTTTTCAAAAACATTGACTTATGTAAATAAAATTTGGTTAAAATAACTATTAAATGTATCTCATAATACTCTGAATAAAACTTTCTATCATATTGAGTGAATCCAAACAATACATTTTCCATGTGAATTGAATAATGTGAATTGAGGGTAAATATGAACAGCAATAAAATGTGACAATCTGCTCCAAAGTTTCTTGGTATATTGGCAAGACCAAAATAAATGTACCAGTGTTTCATTTAGATCTCCACCAAAAGTACAGCTGATATCAATGTCTTTTCATTTCCTGCAGGTAATGGTTAGTTAGGGAAAATCTGTGGAGCATTTTGAAAGAGATCTCTTTAACTTTGTTGGTTAAAAAAAAACCCTGTGTGGCAATAGCCAAACCTTTTCCCAACAAATCTCTTAACATATCAAGACCAGTACGATAAAGCAGCGGGTGTACTCTTAACGTCTTGTTGAAAGAAGAGTTGACGAGTTGCCTTATTCTTTATTTTTATTTATTTTGGTCTTGCCAATATACCAAGAAACTTTGGAGCAGATTGTCACATTTTATTGCTGTTCATATTTACCCTCAATTCACATTACTTTGGGAAAATTGTTGTTGTTGATGTTGTTATTGTTTGGATTCACTCAATATGATAGAAAGTTTTATTCAGAGTATTATGAGATACATTTAATAGTTATTTTAACCAAATTTTATTTACATAAGTCAACATTTTTGAAAAAGAAGCCAAGCTTTTTGGAGCTGGTTTCCAATATTAAACAATACATGTTTTCCATATCTGAATGTACAAACAAAAAAGTTGTTGGATCATATGACCTCAGTACGCTTTACAAAATATTGATATGAAGTTTTTTGTTTTGATTTCTTTCCTTTAGTAACCCCCTGGCTCATTTATGAACAGACTTTTGTTTTCTGCTGTATATCCACTCCTTTCAATAAAGCTTGATTAAAAAAAAAAAAAAAAAAAAAAAAAAATCACGAACTGCCGTGTATTCACTGTAAAAGCTGCTAGCTACTTTAGCTAATTCAGAAAGCTAGTCAACAGCTCCCTCAACTGGGCAACGTTATCTCTGACAACTTTCTTTCTGAAAAGGTTTTTTCTGAGGCTGACAGAGGTTTTTCTGACGCCGTTTTGTCTAAGGCTGAGAGAGGTTTTTCTGACGCTGACACCGTTTTGTCTGAGGCTGAGAGAGGTTTTTCTGACGCTGACACCGTTTTGTCTGAGGATGAGAGAGGTTTTTCTGACACCGTTTTGTCTGAGGATGAGAGAGGTTTTTCTGACGCCGTTTTGTCTGAGGCTGAGAGACCATACATTTATTTAAACACTGTAAATTCAGAGGATTGTTCAACCTTGATAAAGCTACCTTAGCACTTTCTAGTTCTGACTGGGACTTAGACATATTTGTAGTGTACAGTATTAGTGTCTTCCCATTCCTATATTAAGTTGTGTCTGTGTGTGTTCTCTCCAGGATCCATCTTCCCGTCCTGTAAGCCTTCTGAAACCATCTTTAAGATTACCTTCTGGCTGGGTTACCTCAACAGCTGCATTAACCCCATTATCTACCCCTGCTTCAGCCAGGAATTCAAGAAAGCCTTCCACAACGTGCTACGTGGCCGCTGCCTGAGAACTGGGGCACTGGCTGCCAAACCACAAGGACACATCAGCACCCACTCCTCCAGTCCTGTCCCACAGTCTAACACCTCTGTTCCCGCAGCCCAACACAGCAACACTGCTTCGTCATGGGGTTGCTGCAGGGCGCTGTCCACCTCCTCCTCGTCTGTCTGCGGTCCAGAGGCTCAAAGTGCACAAATCCAGAGTAAGAGTCTACTGAAGGCGTGGTGTCTCTCAGCAAGTCGGACGCCGGTCCCACAGAACCCCTCCAGTCGCACGTCAACCAAGGTTTTACGCCTTTCTCTCAGCGTAACAGGAGAGGCCGTTTGACTGGCATGTTGATGCAACGGTGGGATTTGGAAGCATCCAATCTTGTACTTTGGTTTTGCCTCTAGGAAATACTTCCAGTATGTACAATTTTGCATGAATATTTATGCTCCCCAGAGGCATCAGAGTGCCAGGCCAGCCAATAGTGAGACTTGCCTCCAGAGCAGACAGAAGATAACTCTGTTGCCTTTAGGCTTTATGCCAGTGTAAATGCCTTGCGTGTCAAATAAAACATGATTTGGGAAAGCAAATGAATAATATTGTGTCTACACGCAACAGCCAATACTGAGCTGCTCTTGAACAGAGCACTACGTGTCAACAATTTCAATAGGAACTACTTAGTGATCAACAAGAAAAAGACTGGAGTATGAACACACAGCAAGAGACCTTTGAAAAAAAAAAAAAAAAGAATACAACCTTCTCTGGTTAAAAAAATTTCTCCGACCAATCTCCCCCATTGTCCCCTCACTCGCGAACAAGACCCCCAAGGTACTTGAACTCCTTCACTTGGGGTAAGGACTCATTCCCTACCTGGAGAAGGAACTCCATCGGTTTCCTGCTGAGAACCATGGCCTCCGATTTAGAGGTGCCGATCCTCATCCCAGCCGCTTCATACTCGGCTGCGAACCGATCCAGTGAGTGCTGAAGGTCACAGGCCGATGATGCCATCAGGACCACATCATCTGCAAAAAGCAGCGATGAGATCCCCAGCCCACCGAACTGCAACCCCTCTCCACCCCGACTACGCCTCGATATCCTGTCCATAAATACTACAAACAGGATTGGTGACAAAGCGCAGCCCTGGCGGAGGCCAACCCTCACCTGAAACGAGTCCGACTTACTGCCGAGAACCCGGACACAGCTCTCGCTTTGGTCGTACAGAGATTGGATGGCCCTGAGAAGGGACCCCCTTACCCCGTACTCCCGCAGCACCTCCCACAGTATCTCCCGGGGTACCCGGTCATACGCCTTCTCCAGATCCACAAAACACATGTAGACTGGTTGGGCATACTCCCAGGCTCCCTCCAGGATCCTTGCGAGAGTAAAGATCTGGTCCGTTGTTCCACGACCAGGACGGAATCCGCATTGTTCCTCTTCAACCTGAGATTCGACTATGGACCGAACCCTCCTTTCCAGCACCTTGGAGTAGACTTTACCGGGGAGGCTGAGAAGTGGGATACCCCTGTAATTGGCACACACCCTCTGGTCCCCCTTTTTAAAAAGGGGAACCACCACCCCGGTCTGCCACTCCTTAGGCACCATCCCAGACTTCCACGCAATGTTGAAGAAGTGTGTCAACCAAGACAACCCCTCCACAGCCAGAGCTTTAAGCATTTCTGGACAGATCTCATCAATTCCTGGGGCTTTGCCACTGTGGAGTTGTTTAACTACCTCAGCAACCTCCACCAGGGAAATTGATGCCAATCCCCCCTCATCCTCCAGCTCTGCCTCTACCATAGTTTGTCGATTAGTCGGATTGAGGAGTTCCTCAAAGTGCTCCTTCCACCGCCCTATTACCTCCTCAGTTGAGGTCAACAGCGCCCCATCCTTACTGTACACAGCTTGGATGGTTCCCAGCTTCCCCCTCCTGAGGTGGCGAACGGTTTTCCAGAAGTACCTTGGTGCCGACCGAAAGTCCTTCTCCATGTCTTCTCCGAACTTCTCCCACACACGCTGCTTTGCCTCTTTCACGGCAGAGGCTGCAGCCCTTCGGTACCTTGCAACTGCCTCCGGAGTTGTCTGGGATAACACGGTGTTCGTGGGTTACCGCCCCTTGAGGCACCTAAGACCACAGCTCCTCACCGCAGCTTCAGCAATGGAAACTTTGAACATTGTCCACTCGGGTTCAATGCCCCCAGCCTCCACAGGGATGCACGAAAAGCTCCGCCGGAGGTGTGAGTTGAAAGTCTGTCGGACAGGGGCCTCCTCCAGACGTTCCCAATTTACCCGCACTACCCGTTTGGGCTTACCAGGTCTGTCCAGAGTCTTCCCCCACCCCCTGACCCAACTCACCACCAGATGGTGATCGGTTGACAGCTATGCCCCTCTCTTCACCCGAGTGTCCAAAACATACGGCCTCAGATCAGATGAAACGATTATAAAATCAATCATTGACCTTTGGCCTAGGGTGCTCTGGTACCAAGTACACTTATGAGCATCCCTATGTTCGAACATGGTGTTCGTTATAGACAATCCATGACTAGCACAGAAGTCCAACAACAAACAACCACTCTGGTTTAGATCAGGGAGGCTGTTCCTCCCAATCACGCCTCTCCATGTGTCTCCATCATTACCCACGTGCGCGTTTAAGTCCCCTAGCAGAACTATGGAGTCCCCGACTGGAGCCCCATGTAGGACTCCACTCAAGGTCTCCAAGAAGGCTGAATACTCCGAACTCTTGTTTGGTGCATATGCACAAACAACAGTCAGCGTGTTCCCCCCCACAACCCGCAGGCGTAGGGAGGCGACCCTCTCGTCCACCGGGTTAAACTCCAACGTAGCGGCGCTCAGCCGGGGGCTTGTGAGTATCCCCACACCCGCCCGGCGCCTCACACCCTGGGCAACTCCGGAGAAGAAAAGAGTCCAACCCCTATCCAGGAGTATGGTTCCAGAACCAAGACTGTGCATAGAGGTAAGCCCCACCAGATCTTACCGGTAGCGCTCCACCTCCCGCACCAGTTCCGGCTCCTTCCCCCCACAGAGAGGTGACATTCCACGTCCCCAGAGCCAGCCTCTGCTGCCCGGGTCTGGTCCGTCGAGGCCCCTGACCTTCACTGCCACCCATGTGGCAGCGCACCCGACCCCAGCGGTTCCTCCCACAGGTGGTGGGCCCATGGGATGGAGAGATGTCCGCCACGTAGCTTTTTTCGGGCTGTGCCCAGCCGGGCTCTGTGGCAAACCCGGCCACCAGACGCTCGCTGACGAGCCCTCCATCTGGGCCTGGCTCCAGACGAGGGCCCCCGGGCTTCCTCCGGGCAGGGTCACTTCATCCCTTCCTCGATAATTGAAATGACATTGTAAACTAACTCCAGAGACACGATTTCTTTAAACATTAGTGGCATTTCTGCAGATTGCACAAAAGCCCGTAATTAAAAAGGGTGAGATACTCAATCACAACAATAAACAATCACCTAAAACAAACAATCACAGGCATTGATTTTGAAATACCCGTTACAGAAAGAAAAATTTTGAATTTGTTGGAGGGAAGAGAAAAATCAGTTATTTGATTTTGGGATAAATTACCTTAAATCCTGGACTCCACCCTCTCTTTCCATACTCAACATACATCAAATCCATCATCAAATCAGCCTTCTTTCATCTCAAAAACATCTCCAGACTCCGGCCATCACTCTCTGACTCTGTGGCAGAAACCCTCATTCATGCTTTCATAACCTCCCGTTTGGACTACTGCAAAGGAGTCCTGTCTGGGGTCCCCAGCAAAACCCTAGACAGGCTCCAGTATTTTCAAAACTCTGCCGCCAGGGTCCTCACCCACACCAAGACCTGGCACCGCATCACCCCAACCCTCATCCACCTTCACTGGCTCCCAATTAAGTCCCGCATCACATATAACATCCTACGACTCACCTACAAATCCCTCCATGCCCTGGCCCCACAGCACCTCTCCGACCTCCTCCATCCATACACCCCACCCCGAAACCTGCGGTCCTCAGACACTGGCCTGCTCTCCATTCCTCACACCAGACTCTGTACCTTCGGAGACAGAGCCTTTAGTGTTGCAGCCCCATCCCTCTGGAACACCCTCCCTGCAGATATCCAAAATGCTACATCCCTGGACATTTAAAAAAAAAAAAAAAAAAACTCCTGAAACACCACCTGTTTACTACAGCCTACAACCTCCCTTAGCTTAGCAACAGTAACTCTGTAAAGTGTCCTTGGGTTTCATGAAAGGCGCTATATAAATAAACCTTGTTTAAAAAAAAAAAAGGAAGGAAAACCATACAATACAGTACGTAGCCCTCTGAAGCTTTCAATGTTCAGTTTTTGTCGAAGCTGTAATAAAGATATGTTAAAATCAACCTTCGATGTTTGACATCATAGCTTGTGGGGTTGTTCAATAAATTAAAAAGGTGTCAGGTGGTTCTCTCTCCATCTTGCTAGTGCATTCTACCAGAGTTGTGTTTTCCCCATAGAAACACTGGAAAATGACAATTTCCTGATGTTTGAAACTGGTTCATAAATAAATTCAAGCAGTGCCTGTCTGCTATCTTTCTTCTTTAACTTGAATCTGTATGTTGTCTTTAAAGCTGCAGTTTATTTTTGATCTGGGAGGCAGAAGCACTCTAGATCAAGCTGTCAGACACAGCGCAGACATGTCATCACCTTATAAGCCTGTTATGACTAATGTGTAAGAAAACAGTTGTCTACTTATGCATCCAGCAGACAGAGCATTATATTTTGATTCGTGTTTGTGTTCATGAATGTCCAACATTCACTCTTCTTTTAGCTCTGCTTGGATCTGCACTAGCTAGCAGGCTCGTTAGCTGCTAGTTTTTCCAATTTCTTCACCAGGTGCTTTATTCTTCGGTGCTGGGCAGGTAGTGTAGGCTACAGTATGCACTTATCTGTGCTGTAAAACAAAGAAAAACTACAAAAAACTATTTCAAAAGATTTACTTGTGTTTTGTTTATTTGCGTGTATTTCATTAAGTTGCAGTGCGTTTGCCCCTGTCGGCCAACATACTTTTTGAAACGCTTTATAAACGCACGCTTTTTAAAAATCGCTAGCACGCTTTACTCAGGCGCACATGCCCTTTACTAAAGCGAAGGCACGCTTTAACCAAGTTGCACGCACCCTTTACCAACCAGTTACAGCCACACAATGATCGAGCCTGTTCTTCGAAACTCCTCTTCACAGAGTCTTTTGTTCACAGAAAGGCAAGAGGTTTAGTGAAAAAAGTCAAGGTGACAATATTAAAATAATGTGAATGTTTTTTTAATAGGCCTATTCCTTTCCCTGAGAGGAAATAACCTTTCCTAACTGTTTCTAATGCACACTGAAAGCAAAATACATTCTGTACAAGAAAAGGCTAATCCTAATCTTCTATTACCTGTTAATAGTGAATGACGGCTGCATCTATCATAGAAATCATCTTAAGAGTTCAGTACTCATCACACTAATATAGTGTGTGTGTGTGTGTGTGTGTGTAGTTATATTTACAGTATTTCAACCAAGGCTTTAACAGCAACATGTACATTTCTTCTGAGCATGTGTATGATTGTAGTCTCACATTGCCAGACCTTCCTCCACAGCGCTGCAGAGGAGGGTCTGGCTAGTCCACACAGCATTCCGGGATGGGAGAAAAACGGGCTCTGGTTTATTGGCATTTCTTTAAACCAATCACAATCGTCTTGGGCGGCACAAAACACCGGGCAGAGCCACGGTGCCGCTGCAAAATAGCCTCGGGAAGGAACTTGTTTTGGTGGAATGTGCACCTATAGTCTAGCTAGCTGTCTGGATTTACCCTGCGGCGATCTGAGGAGCAGTTAACTGTAGTCATCCTAAGTCGACCGGAGTTTAGAATGCTAACACAAAGAAAGCGGAAGGTAACGGACAATTGGCCGAAAGGAGTGAAATCCGGCAGAATTTCTGGCGGCAACGGAGCAATCCCGGAAGTGGAACGTCATCAAAAGAGACTAGTATGATTGTGTCTCAGAACGTGCTCTGGAGCAGACAGCAGAAGTCTGTGGTACGTTTGTCCTGGCAACAGAAGCTTTGGTGTGTTCAGCTGGTGTGTCCTCTGTAGCCATAGCTTAAGCAGAAGTTGGAGTAGCGACACACCTCCAGAAAATTGTCAATAAAGTGTCACAACATCCTTCCACAAATAAACCTTACATTTTATATGACCTGTAACTGCATCTAATCTTTTATGACACTTACTGTACACTGTTGTAATAACCAACGCTGATCAACATATCTATAAAATCAGTTCATGAGACAGACTAGCAGGCCTAGGGCATGCTTTTCACTGTAAAAAATGGTTGCTCCAGTACCTTCTGTATCTTGGTCTTCATTGCAGTGGGGATAATGGCAGAAGAGACAAACTGGAAAGACGGGTCAGTTCTGTTGGGGTAAACACAATTGCAGCTATATTTTTACAGCAGGGGTGGAAGACATACTGTACCCAAATACTTTACTTAAATAAAAGTAGCAATATCACAGTGTGGAAATAATTTGCTGGAGGTAAAACGTCCTGCATTCAAATTTGACTTAGTACAAAAATACTTACGTATTTGGATCAAAATATACTGTACTTTAAGTACAAAAGGTCCAAGTACTCCTTATGAAGAATGGCCCATTTAAGAATAATGTATATAATTATTGATACATTAATGTGCAAAAATCACTGTTGCAGCTGGTGAAGGCAGAGCTAATTGTAACACACACACAGTATATACATACACAAAATATATATTTTACTGTATATACTGTATAATATATACAGTACACATTTGAATTGGTCTGCTGAAAGCTTAGGAAACTACCCATTTAATGTTGTAGGCTATATACTGCATGTCGTATTTGTTGTTTTTGCTACTTTAAAACAGTTTATTAATAAATCTAGCCAACTTTAAGCCAACTTTTTTTTTTGTGTTTGTCTTTTCTGCTTAATTTGCCTTTATGAAATAGTTATCTAGTTACATTTAATACATTTGTTCTCAGCCCTGATGGTTAATTTAAAGATGTCCAGACAAAGGTTTTGCCTGTGAAAAGACATGTGGCCTCCGTCCTTTCAATAGTCACAACCCTCATAGCCCAAACACATGAGAAAGGACAAAATAGAATTTCCTGTCAAGACATCTTTGTAAACCTACAAATTATTACGCAGGTGCTCTGAGATTTTCATCTGTGTTGAGGTGGCATATAAATGTTATATGTGGTTGGGCGAATTTAAATGGAAATAGAAATAATTCAAAAGAAAGAAGTAGAAGTTGAAGTAATAAAAGTGTGTTTTGTACTTCATTTGATGGATGGATTGGGTGGTTAAAAAAAACAACTTTACTTTTATTGCGGCACGCTGCAATAAAAGGAAATTATGAACAATCATGGAGAAGCAGGTACTGAGGGTAAGCTATAATTTATCATTAGCTCCATCTGTAGAATATTTCTTGGTACACAGTTACTCTTACATTAGAGCACAGGAATATTTAGTAGACCTACCGTACAGTACTGTACAGTATAGCCAGTTAAGGCATCTTAAATTCAAATTAAACTCATTTTATTATGGAGAGTTGCATCTTTTATAAGTTATTTTAAGAGATACATCATGCACAGGAACTAATAATGTACAGTACACAACAGAACACATTGGCAGAAGACAATGAATAGCATATAAACAACAATGCACATCTTTCTTTCAAAAGAATAGTTAGTTTTGGGAAACATGTTTATTCGCTTTTTGGTCGAGGAAATTGATACCACCCTCTGTATGTACACTTAATGTAAAGCTAGAGCCAGGGGATGAGCCAACTAACATTTTTAAATTTTAGATTCATAACAATTCAGCTGTATGCTACAACGTCACAACTTACGCTCAACTTTAAACCCCAATAGAGCAGAAACTTTGCTCTGCTTTTACCCAGTAACAATTTTGAAATCCATTACTTTTTTTTTTTTTTAAATCTGCAACACTTCTTAAACCTATCTCCTCCCACATTTTTGTTAATTAAAAAAGGTTATGAAAAAGTAAAGTCAGAGTCCCATTGTTAAAATACTTACAGTACATAAATGCCATAAGATTTAATGAGTTTTTGAAGTGTGGGTAACACTTTCTATGAAGCCTGTCTCTATAGTGCATTATTTATACATAAATGTGTTAAAAGCTGCTTATAGCAATGTATAAGTATAGTTATAAGCACTCTTAAAATACTTCTAAAAGCATTTTATAATTACTTATAAGAACAAGTATCATAATACTCTAATTGCTCGTCACTCACAGACTACAATTTTCTTTCCAGGATCATAGTGTATTATAATTCTCATAATTTGAATACATTATAATCATTTTACAATGCATATCCACTGCTATAACGCATTATAATTAGAGATGTTCTGATACCGATACCAGTATCGGCTCCGATACTGCCTAAAACGCTGGTATCGGGAAGTACTGGAGTTTATGCACCGATCCGATACCACGTAATAAAGCCCTAAAGAAGAAATACGTTAAAGTAGTTTATTTATGTTCTTTTTCAGTTATAAATGACTGTAAAACTGGATAATAAAAGAACGTTCTGTGGCATTCATGTTTCACAAAGAGTTTAACCTGAGCCAGACTGACAACAAAGATAGATATCATATCACATCCATACAGGGATAGTAGTATACAGTTCTTAAAACATAAAATATATGACACACTAGTATCGGATCGGTACTCGATATCGGCCGATACGCAAGTTCAGGTATCGGTATCAGGAAGCAAAAAATGGTATCGGACCATCTCTAATTATAAATGTGATTATAAGTGGTCATTGGGTGCTTTAAGTAAAGTCATGAAATTATTGATATAGGTAAATATAATAGCCTTACAAGCAGGTTATAAGTCACTACAAGTGGTCATTGTTTATGGCGCTGATGGCATGATATAGGAATGATGTAAATAGCATAATGCACCTAACCCTGTATGAGAACCAAGTTGAGTCGGAGTCATGCATGCTAACCCATATAGCCACAAAGAGACGTCTCTTGGTATTCTAGAAGCTGCCATAATAACAGTTGTACAGAAAATAGCTAATAAATGCTTTTGAAGTTATATATTCACAGAAAAAGCAGAAGGAGTCAGAGGAACACCCGACACCTCCAGTCCTAGAAGTTGAAGGCTACGTCAAATGCATCTATGCTATGTGCCGGGGGGGGACACCAAGGCCAGTGCCTATACACCCCTACAAGGTTGGCAGAGTATGGCTGTTAAGGGTATCATCTCCAAACAACTGAAGGAAGCGGCTGGCAGATATCGCAACTTCTGTCAACACATCTCATCTACTGGAAGAAGAAAGCACACTTTAGTCACCTAACACATAACTGAATTTGGCCATACAGCACAACACATATTTGAATTCAATTGTTAGTTCAGAAAACTCACTAGAAAAACAAAATGGTCCGTTTATTAAAATGGAGAGCGATTCATTCGATTCTGCAAAATCATCCCTAGGATAAGTCCCTAGGCTATATAAAAGCATCACCTAGTCAACAGGTAGCTGGGACAAAGACGAAGACTTGGAGGATGCACACTGAGGAATCAATGAATCAATAGAAACTGAGACTTTGAAACACTAGGTGCTGCATCACCTTCGTTATCAACTGTGTGATTCATGTAATTTCCATATTTGTAAAGGTTCATGTTAACTTGCTAAATATACATCACCAAAAACAGCATATTCTGCATTGAATATAGTTCTTAAACCTATGAGTGATTCGTTATATATTCTCTATGTGACAAAAGTATTAATATAGTTTAAAGTTTGTTTATTTCATTTTAATTACGACATTCCACTTTTACTTAAATTTACAGTACTTTTAGTAAGTTTTAAAATGTGTTTGTTAGTTACTGTTTATTTTTGTTTTAATTTTTGTACAGCAATTACATACATATATTTTGTGTTATATATCTCAGATATTCAGACTATCTCAGACTATTATTGCATGTGTAATTTTAAACTTACACAAGGGGGCTTCGTAGATCATAAAGTCTTATTACCTTTTATACTGGGTTTATTCTTCTTGGGTAGTCTAACTAAGCTTTACAAAGGGTCATTTTTATTGCAATGCGATTATATTGGATTGCACTATATTTTATGAGTGTGTATGGTGTACCAACCCACATTATTGAAATTAAGTGATTTCATTAATTAGCTAAACAAAGCCCACCATATCATACAAATTCATTAACAAACATTGTGTGGTCCAGTGTCAAGATAATGTGAGCGTTTCATTAAAAAAACATGTCATGAACATTGATCAATAGCTTAAAAAACATGTTTCGGTTGTCTGAACTTTTCTAAGAAGTTGTCACACGTTTTTTCTTAGCCATTAATCCTTTGCTTCCTCCCGTTACAGAGTTGTTTTTCTTTGCTGTGATGGGAATGAAGGCATTTGTTTTACACTAAAGGCTTCGAAACAGTGATGAATACCTGAGAATGCTTATCTGGGAAATGCACGGTGTTTAAGACTTTCTAGAAGACATGATTTGTCATTTTACAGTCACCCAAGGTAAGGACACGAGAAGAAGCGTTGCCTTCATTCTGCATTGCTGTACTTACACAGTGGCATTATGTAGGCGTTCAGGAGGATAACATCTGTGTTGAAACACTTTAAGATTGCCACACTTTACATTGTTGTAAGTGTCGGACAACCAATAAATTTGCAGCTCTCGTTTTCTGAGATTCTGCAGCCAAGGGCTCAATTTTACACTGCGTTAGGCAGCAAGCAGCAGAAGGAGATGTGTTGACTTTTCATTAGCGAGGCATGACTGAATGTAATATCTAATCAATCATCTCCAATCCGACACTTGCTTTTTCCCCGTTTGGCTAAAATTCACAGCTTTATGCAGCAGATGCTGCCTTCTCTCGGCTTCCAAAGAGAAAAAAAAAAGCTTTAAAACAAATGAAACGGTGCCTGAATTGGACCAGAAAAGGTGCCACTACCCTAATAAACAGCTACATGACATGTGTGATTTAGATATATTTATCTTCATACGTACATCTTGTATGGGTGACCCCAAATAGTCAACTATTCGACAATTGGATCCAAGGAGCCTGATTCAACTGCCAATCTCAGTCGAATCGCCACAGTATCTAAAAAACAAGGTCATGAAAATAAGTATCATTCCATCTGGATATATGGGGATGTTGAATGGCTGATATTACATGTACAGTAATTCCTTGGGTTTTCTCAATGAATCATGATCTATAGCCCATTTTGGTATAAATATCAGCCTATTAATAATACTGTTAATGACAATTAAAAGTAAGGGTACTCATGTGTACAAAAATCTAAAGTGCCGATACTCTACTAGCAAGTACTGGCCCATTTTGGGCAATGGATACATAACAGATTATTAGTGCTAAAGGTATACTAGGAGAGGGGCTGTAGTGGAAAGTATTCAGATCCTTTACTTAGGTAAAATTACTAATACCACACTGTGAACATACTCCACTACAATAAAAGTCCTGCAGCCCAAACCTTAAGTAAAAATATATAAGTATTATAAGCTAAATGTAAAGTAAAAGTACTCATTGTGCAGTAAAAAGGTTCCCTGTCAGTGTTTTAGTATTATATGTGATGTGTCTGGTATACTGCTGCATTGATGTGTGCGGTTCATTTTACTGCTGTAGATGTTTTTATGATGGTTATTTTGCTAATTTTTTTATCCTTTATATACACTCCTGGGTAGTTTAATCTACATCGATGCATCATATTCTAGAACATCATCATATTTGTTTGTAGCGTCGCTGTGAGCTGAGAAACCATGTATCTCTGAAAAAAAAAGTCACTTTTCATGGTATCGAAAAAAACTGCCGTGTTTTCTGTGTGTGTGTGTGTGTGTGTGTGTGTGTGTGTGTGTTTGTGTGCGCACATCATAGCCCTAGGTGTCCATCCGTGTGTGTACACCTGTATTTGTTGTGAGTGCAGTTTGGGTTGGTTTTTATGTGCAGTCGAGCAGGGTTGTGTCTGCTTCCATCACATCAGATATCATTAATGGAAATGAATGCATCAGATTCTCTTTAAACATGCTCTCATTTTCTAAAAGCAGCACAGGATTCAAACAGTGTTGCAGCAGCTGTCATATTAAGACAAACACTGCTGATGTGATAAGTGGATCCAGGCTCACTCATTACTCATTACTGGAAAGACGAGGCAAGTGATGTTTCATCATGGTGCTGATCATGATTAATAATAATATTAATCATTATCATAATAATATCGAGCAGGTTCAGAAGTGAAGCAGATGACAAGATTTGTAACTGTCCTCAGGTGTAACATCATATGCAGGGGTCTCCACTGATGTTTGTGCAAATGTTGGCTAAACTCCCTGACTTTGCACTGGCCCCAAATGGCCAAATATGGTTTCCAGTTGAGTTGGAAACCTGATTTGCATACTACAGCTGCTCCCCGTTCCAGGGATGCCCAGCATGTCCACATCTATTGTGAAATTATGACGAAAAGCCAGCTCAATCCAATGATTTCCACAATTCTGCCGCTAAACTCCCTGACTTTGCACTGGCCCCAAATGGCCAAATATGGTCTCCCATTGAATTTGAAACCTGATTTGCATACTATAGCTCTTCCCGTTTGTAGGGATGCCCAACATGTCCATATCTACTGTGGAATTATGGAGAAAAGCCATCTTATACAATTCCCTGATTTTCAACAATTCTGTTGCTGAAGCTCGTGACTTTGCGCTGCCCCCAAACGGCCAAATATGGATTCCTGTTGAATTTGAAATGTGACTCGCATAGTACAGCTCCTCACCTTTCTAGGGATGCCCAACATGTCCATATCTACTGTGGAATTATGGAGAAAAGCCAGAAAAAAGCCAACTCAAACAAATCCAGAATTCGACAATTCTGTTGCTAAACCTCCTGACTTTGCGCTGTCCCCAAACGGCCAAATTTGGGTTGCCGTTGAATTTGAAACCTGATTTGCATACGTCAGCTCTTCCCGTTTGTAGCGATGCCCAACATGTCCATATCTACCGTGTGGCAAACAGTGCAGATATTATGCCTGATACAGATGTGTCATTTGGGTTGCCGTTGAATTTGAAACCTGATTTGCATACTACAGCTCTTCACCTTTCTAGGGATGCCCAACATGTCCATTTCTACTGTGGAATTATGGAGAAAAGCCATCTTATACAATTCCCGATTTTCGACAATTCTGTTGCTGAAGCTCCTGACTTTGCTCTGCCCCCAAACGGCCAAATATCCAAAAGGCCAAAAGGATCAATAAAGAAGTCCTAGTCTAGTTAATAAAGTAATTAACTGGGTAATATATCACAGTAATAAGATGTAATACTGGGGTAATAAGGTGATATGAAGGTAACAGATGTAATAACATGCAAGTACCAATGTAATAAGTAGGAAAGGGTTCGATAATAACCATATGTATATCTGGGTAATGGTAATATAGAGCGGGGTCTGTGAAGGTGGACAGTCCGACCGGCAAGGCAGCAATCCCGGCTGTCACGTCAGACTGTAGAGCTTCTGAACTGCGACACAGTCGAATCAAATCTGCAATTAGCCATCAAATTTCGTAAAACGGCCCATAGTTGATTTGTCGCATTAAAAAAAGTCTCAGAAGTGAATTTAGTAATGAAATAGCAGACGAACAACGTATCAAAGTTCTGTGCTGTGTGTGTGTGTGACATGGTGTGCACGGAGCGGCACGGAGGAGAGGGCCTGTGTGTGTGTGTGTGTGTGTGTGTGTGTGTGTGTCTCAACCAATCAGTGCACAGCTCATCTAAATACTCATGAGCATACCTTAAAAAAGGGAGAAAACCTCTCTTTCATTCTAGGCCTTTTTCACAGGGTTGCATTAGGGCCCATAGAACAGCACCCGGGTCATTAAGGACCTTAAGGAACAGTGTGAAATACCCTAAATAATCAATCAGTCTATCAGCCCTTTAAATACATTTAAAACCTTCTGAATTCCCTTATCACTTAAATGTCTTAACATGCTATAGCAAATTTCATCTTTACCAGGAGCAGAATTCTTACACTTATCCAATGCATTTCTTAACTCCCTCAGTGTGAATGGAACATTATATTTATCCTCTAATCTTTCTCTCTCTCTTTTGAATAACCATGGCATATAGAGCCCTTGTTTCTTCCCTACCCCTTCTTTCTTCTTCTGACAGATTACTGGAACTACCTTACTCAGTGTGTTCACCATAATTTCTGCTTTCTCTAGATTTGATATAGCCAACTGTTCTCCATCTGAAAGGACTGGATAATTCCACTCTCTTCTATTACCTTCCATTTTCTTGATTATTCCCCATACAGCATTTATATTAACGCTAGATGGGAGAAATTCCCACACATTGGACCTTTAATGTCAAAGGGGACAGTCACAGTGATGAACTCATAGAGACATATCATGGACTTCAGTGAAGCATTTCAGAAAAACCCACTGTGCAATATCCGCCCAGCACCAAACAGACAAAGTTAGCTGGTGTAGAAAGGGTAACACTAGGCAGCTAAAGAGCAAGATGTTTTTCTCAGTAGCGAAGACAAAAACTGAGCTAACATGAGAATAAATATTGGACTTACATTATCAGGTGGACACAAACAGAAGTCCAAACTGCTGAATTTAGCTTGGTTTGGACTTCTTCTATTAGCCATAAACCTCATACAGCCTTGAAAGTAGCCTACAGGGAAATGAATGGGCATCAAGAAAAACAAATCAAAGACATACATCTGGCACATTCTGACTAGAATAAGATTAAAAACACGTTTCCCCCCCCAACACGTTTCGAGTCCTGCCTTGTTTAGGAAGTTGCAGGAAAGGTAGGCTATCCACCAGGGGTACGTTCAGCCCCAACAAAACGTAGCAACACTTTTATTCAAACTAAAACGGGGATGCGTTTAACACCTTGGCGCAAGGGCTCTGCCTTTTTATTACTACGACATACAGACACGTCTCTGCTGATTAACACTAACACCCGTTTTATACAGTCTATGGGTATCACCTATGACAAGGCCACTAAACGAGAGACACACCCATCGCACGAGAGAAAACATAGATCTCAAAACGTGTTGCACGTTTCACATAGCTAAGCGGAAACCTGTCATTTAACACGGAAACTGTAGCAAAACGTTTCGAGGTCGAACGTTCCCACGTTGCACACCGTTTTACACTGCTCCGAGGAAAACATGTCGGTCAACACACCGTTTTGCTGTTGAACGTGCCATTGGTGCGAGCAAATCAGCAGGTGCAGACATTTAGTAATCATGGTGAACCAATCTAAAACTGAGTTCACTTAGTCCATCCCAAATAATGAATGCAGTCAACAGGGTGCAACCCCCACGAGTAAAAGGGTGACCTCTCAAGACAAAGAAAAAGTCAAGAAAAAAACCCCACTGCCATCAAGAACTGATCAAAAGGAAACGCAATTGATTAAGATTTCATTCTAATTTGTAGACAAAATCATTTCAACTGAATTGAGGATTGCATTGACACTTTGCATATTGACTTGTCAATTGCAAATTGCATATTCAAATTGCATAACAACATTGCAAATTTAATTGACAATTGCAAAATAGGTCCTTGTGGTTCTTACGGAAGAACAAATCCTGCAGCTGTAGTGAAGCAGACACCAAGTGCTCGGTGCCAGGACCATACAGTGACTGAACAGGAAAGCAAACGCGTTTTCTGATCGATGTACTTCAGCGATGAAATGAAGTGATTATATTGCAGATGTTTGAGAAAATGAAGCTTTTGCTTTCTTACATTTCTGTACTACTTCTGAGCAAATTAAAGCACACGAGCAACAACACAAAATACACATTTGAATCAGTCCACACATTCACTGTATAAATGATTCAAATAATTTACCTCTTCCTAACACCTTTTCAGGGCTGCCATTTGGAATGATTGAAGCTCAATATGTGTGTGTACCTGGCCTTGAATGATGACAACCATGAATGAAAATTAATTAGAAAAGACTTAAAACCTCTGCATGTGAGAATATGCTAATTCCACGTAGGATGCATTTAATACTCATGTCACTAAACATTTGTTTAAATAGCAGTCAGCTGCCATCTGGTATGTTGAGTTCTCTTTTCTTCTCGTTCATTCAAGTTGCTCTTGACTTCCATAAAAAACACCTTTTACATTTCAGCTATTCACACATTGTGCCTAGACATAAAATCTCAAATTTTGCAGCTGTCAAATTTTTAATAACATAATTTCACGGTAACTAAGCTGAGTGATGGACTTTTAGGTCTCAAGTTTTTTTCAGCAGAAAAGTAATGGTCCTGCCATAAAAGCTTAAAAAGAATGCTGTGGTCTGTATTGTAGCCGCAGTTTGACTCCGGGCAGCAAACAAGCACAAGCCATGTTTGTTTGGACTCACTTCTAAAAGCCAGACTGAGCTTGAAAAGGTCAGTAAATTTGTCCGGTCAGTGGCCCATCTTGTCTGATAGCACGCACAGAATCAGGACAGCTTAAGTGTTGAGGTTAGATAAACACTGAGCTAATGGTACGGCAACAGCTCTGTGTCTTGTTCATGGCAACCAGATCTTTTCTTTCCTCAAAAAATCAGAGGGAGAAGAAGTAAACATTGTAAAATAACACACACTCGCACATAGTGGGATACTTTATGTAAAGAAAACAATGTGTATGTGTAAGGCTTGGATTGATTTGTAGAAACTTTCCTCAGGTACATCTGTTATCAGGTCTTTTAGTATTTTAAAGCTTAACCTTGATTTCTATCAATCCATCATCCAGCCATCCATCCATCCATCCGACATCTAGCCCAATGGATTGGGGGGGGGGCACCCCTTCTAGCCCCGCCCCTGGAAATCCCTACTGCCCTACAGTCATGACAGTGGAAACAAAAGCATTTAGCCATATTTTGTTATGTGTCACTTTAGGAAAGTCTCTCTTTGAAGGGGTTCTTGATGTTGCACTTGGTTGAACTCATAAAAAGTGACAAAAATAGTTTGTGTGAAAAACGAGTTTCTGTATAAAGCATTTCAGAGGGGGCATTTCAGACGGCCTCAACTTAGACTTTAAACTGAGTTGTCACAACATAGTAGTGAATTTGAGTATGAATGGTTGGCTGTCTAAACGTGTCAGCCCTGTGATAGACCTCTCCTGTCTGACTGAACAGGGAGTATCACCAGCTCCCACCCAAATCTGTGATGAGAAAGGCTCAAGCCCCCCATGACCCAACACAGGGTAAGTGGGTATAGGAAATAAACGGATGGAAGCTATTCAAATGATAGTGAGATGAGAGAAACAGTCAATGTAAAAGAAAAGCTTTTACTTGCAACTTGTGGGCATCCTACTGTGTCATGGGCTCAATGGTGTTTTTTGCCTCCAACGTTGCCTTCCAGGCAGCTAACCCTAATCTTAACCCTAAACATAACCATTGCCGCGCTGCCTGGAAGGCGACGTTGGGGGCTTAAAACCCCAAACACCGTGTCATAGATATGACCATGTTGTATTACTGTATACAAGAAGGCTCACCATGGTGATACACTTCTGTGTAACACAAACGCACCTTTTGAAAATCGACATGTGGGCAGAGACCATGCCTGATGAACATCATAATATGCAGTATGTATTAAATCATTTAATGGATGAGAAATAAGGCTTAATGAAAATACAGGTGAACTGGACTTTGGTTTTTAACATGTAAGACAGAATTAAACCCAAAGAGAAAAAAGAAAGAAAGCAAGAGAAAACATAAGATATAATTTTCATTTGAATCTCAAACGGTTCATTTATTCAGTGTATATTTTTGTCACCTGTTCTCAATTTTTTTTGCCTCTTATGTCAAAAATGCTTTTATGTTGGTTAGAAATAGTTTCAATTCAGTGCAGAATATGGGACATTTTCACTTTAATGCTTTTGGGAACAGGCCTGGCTGGTGGATAGTTGGTTACCACTTATTCCACATTTTAATTCCGGCTAATTTTGTATCAATCCAACATGAATGTTACTGTAATTGATTAATATTGTATTATTTAGGCTAGTTAGTGAATGTACTCACATGAACCCACAGACCATCCAGCTACTGATATAATTTTCCAATCATGAGATGGAAAAAAAGGAAACCCACAAGACAGCGGCAGAGTAAGCAAGAAGTGATGAGTGAACAAGATGACAGCACTGCCACCTAGTGTAGAAACATATGATGCATCCTCCTGGTAGTGGTTTACTGCATGCAGTAGGCAGTAACAAAGTTCATGTGATGTTATCAACCTGTTGAAGTGTTTTCAAGGCAGACAGAGACTTTAATGGTTAGAATTACCTTGCAGTGAGCAGGGGTAGACCCTGGTCTAGCACAGGACTAACAGACGTAAAGGCAAACACCTACATGCAATTGAGCCTTTCCTAATCTTTATGAGGCTGTCAAAGGAAACACACTTGAACACTGGGGGGGGGGACATTTATACTGCACACAGAAACTGTCATCAGTGCTTATCGTTTCATTCAGTTCATTGCAAAAATAAAAGCCTCAGTATGCTTCAAACAAAGTGCTAAACAGTGTCTGAAAACCCCTCTCTGAATGCTTTACACAGCAATTCAGTCAGGTGTGTGGTGTGAAAAGAACTTTTTTTGAACTTCTCTCAAGTTCTATTTTTTATTTTTCACATTAACTATTTTTGTATGTTGGTATGTTCAACCAAGTGCAACATCAAGAGTCCCGTCAAATATAGAATTTCTTAGAGTGAGCACTGCTTGTAGTTGTTGTTAGCCTACTTGCACTATTTGCCAGTAAACTCGTCCCAAAACTTATTTAACGTAACTACAGTGATTGTGTGTTGGGCTATACTGTGCATGAGAGACTGTCCTCCCCCAAAAAACGGCCACATAAGTCGTTTGTTCAAGCAGCAATTACGACTCATATTTAGGGCCCGAGCGCCGACAGCGGCAAAGGCCATATTGAAACTGAAGGAATTATTCCTTTCCTTTCTTTCTTCCAGCAAATTAATCGCCTTTTTGAGGGGCTTGAAATACTCAAAAAACTCACCAAAATTGGTGGTCGCATCAAGCCTGGTGAAAATTTACGTATTTTAAGGGTTTCGTACGGTGGGCGACAGGGGCAATCGCCCTACAACTTAAGAAAACACAAGCAAATTAAGAAAACAACTTCATTAATTTGACAACACGTGCGCAGCATTCAGCAAACACGCTGCAAATACACACAACACAACCAAATACATAAACGCGCTGCAAATAAAAAACTTTGCAAAAAGAAAAGCACACAAACCCCGAAAAAAGAAGCGATGCAAAAAAAAAAACAACTTCATTAATTTGACAACACATGCACAGCATTCAGCAAACGCGCTGCAAATACACACAACACAACCAAATACACAAACGCGCTGCAAATATACACAACCAAATACACAATCGCGCAAATAAAAAACGATACAAAAAGAAAAGCACACAAACCCCGAAAACAAATGCAACAAAAAAATGCAGCATCTAGATAGTGGTTCCCAACCTTTTTTCCTTGGCGCCCCCCCTACTCATGTCTAAGAAAAGCTGAGCCACCCCCGAAACCAAAGTTGAGGTAACTCTCGAGATACAGCCTTACTTTCTTTTTTGATACAGAGCAGTTATCAGCACTTTTACGTTTCTCCGCCATGTTTCATTCATAAAATAGTGGTGCCGTGGCGGCAGGACAAACGAGGATGATAGCAGCTAGCAGCTGACCTGATGACAGTAAGGGTCCCAGGTTAAGAGGTCCCAGAGGTTTGGCCTACTAAGTAGCCTGCCTACAATTTTAAGCGAGAACAAAAATTGTCGGTGCACGAGTTGGCTCCCTCTTCTTGGATCCATGGCGACCCGGTGATTCTTCCTTCAGTTGCATATCCCGATATAGTCAACTACCTGGTTTTCTCGCCGAGCCCACACACAGCGGAAGACCTTAAATCCTACAAAAGTTTGGAGGCTTATAACCAGATGGTGTGTGGATGGGTGAGGGAGACGCAGTACCAAGTCATCAACGACCAATGTGTTGTGAAGGCCAAAGTAAGTAATGCAATAACGTCTTTAATCAACCTAACCTTAACTGTATGACATCATTGCGATACTCAAGGTGTAGCCAAGTGACTCTGTCGTTTTTATTTTCATTTCAAAGACCGAACAAGACAGAGTTTTCCCTCGTAGATCCTGGTTGAGCTTTGCCAACCACAAGCGCCTCCTTTCCTCTGATAACTTCTGGCATTCCTCTCCCTGGTTTTTAATAACTTTTGGAAGTCGATAATATTCCAAATGGTTTTCTCGGTCTGACCTATTGGTACAACCTAAAACACGGCAATAATTAACCATTTTCCTTGACGCCGTTCGGGATCTACTTCAGTGCCTGTGCTTTGTTGTGATGCGGAGTACCTCCAACATGGCGACTTCGGGTCTGATGACGCGTCGTGAAAACCCTCTATTCAGATTGATAAATCCCACGGTAAATTGGCTGGTTTATTAAACAGGGAGGGACTATAAATCCTGTCTGTTTTTTGTATTTCAAGAGCGAATTGCTCCACAATGTGAATACAGATTGCTCACTTACTTTGTTGGTAACCGTTGTTGTATAATCACAATATTACACTTGAGGAGGCCTATACTTCAGTAATTTCGGACCTTTAATTAAACCCTCTCATGTAATATGGCTTAAACAAACGTCAACATTAAACGCTGATGCAGTTTTAAATGTTTTATTACCACAAGTTTACAGACGTCTCTGCTGATTGAGTATCACCTGTGACCTGAGCCGACACACCCACCAAACGAGAGAAACATATCTCAAACATAGACTTAATATTTACAGTCTATCATCTCACAGTTGCACACCGTTCTGAGAGATCTCTCCCTCTCCCTCCCTCCCTCCCTCCCTCCTTGGAGTCAAAAATCCAGCTGTTCCACTAGCTGTTCCCTCTAGAGGCCTGAAGAACTTCCATTGTGCAATCTGGATCTGCAGCATTTTTTTTTGTTGCATTTGTTTTCGGGGTTTGTGTGCTTTTCTTTTTGCATCGTTTTTTATTTGCAGCGCGTTTGTGTATTTGGTTGTGTTGTGTGTATTTGCAGCGCGTTTGCTGAATGCTGCACATGTGTTGTCAAATTAATGAAGTTGTTTTCTTAATTTGCTTGTGTTTTGTCTATTTGCTTGTGTTTTCTTAAGTTGCAGGGCGATTGCCCCTGTCGGTCACCATAGTTTCGGGAAGAGGCACACAAAAATGTCTCGCTAGCGCCCCCTACAAAACTGGAAATTAGTGTGATTTTGGCCATTTCCACATGTCGTACTTTAACGACCTCCTCCTAGAGATTTCATCTGATCGACTTCAAATTTGCTCTGTGCCATCTTAAGACCTTAGAGATGAAACGTTATTAAAAGAATTGTAATAGCGCAACATGTTTTATAGAGAACCAACTTCCTGCATCGAAACAGGAAGTGGATATAACTTGAGTGTACATTGACCAGTTGGCTCGAAACTTTTCAGGATTCATAATATATTTAGAAGAGTCCAACCCTGAGGATATACAGGCTGATATTGACTCAAAGTTATAGCAACAAGAAGTAGGCCTAAAAGTAAAAGTGCTATACTTTAACGAACTCCTCATACTGATTTCATCCAATCAACTTCAAATTCGTTTTGTGCCATCTCAAGACCTTAACGATGAAAAGTTATTAAAAGCTTGAGTTTTCGTCCAACGTGTGGGTGTGGCGGCCATTTTGAGCATTTATCTATGAACGAAAAAGTTGTTGTAACTTGAGTGTACATTGTCCAATTTGGCCGAAATTTCTCACGATTGACAAGGGTCCAGGCCTGAGGACATCTATAGGCCAAAATTGGCTTTTGGTCATAGCGCCTTCCGCTGACAACAGGAAATCAGTCTAATATGACAAACATCATCCGATTTACATGTAACTTATGTGTGGTCTACATGTCATACACAAGGGGGTAAGCTTCTCCTCACAACGTGTACCTCCTATGGCGCCATTTTGATGCTAACAAGCACTCACCCCTCGTTAGCATCCCATTGACTGCCATTCATTTTAACGTCACTTTGACAGCGAATAACTTTACAACTGAAGCGTTTAAAAACTATTTGTCCATTGTTTATTTAAAAAAAAAAAACAAGACAATGTATAAAAGGCTCCATTACCTTGTATTTCACATTATGGCTCCGTAGCAGACGTTTTTGTAAAAACAGGCTAACGATTGTGTCATAACCACGGGACTTACTGTCGCATAGTAGAGGAATTACCGTTCAGTACAGGAGAAGCTCGCAGGCAGTTTCGACTTACATTAGCTGTTTAAGTTTAATTACTAATGTTAACTAGCATTTTAGTTAGCAATAATTAGCCTGTGCCTATGTTATCTCCTTACATATACCTACGCTCTCCGTCTCTGCAATATTCGGAATGATTGAGATTTCTCTTGGCACAGCTACCAGAAGACTTACAACTTTCATACAGGTTGCTCACGTCACATTTACGTCGTCTCTCAGTTGGAGGCTGCGGAGTAACGCTCGGCGCTCACCAGAAAAGTGCTTCTAATGGCCTTCACTGGTCTCCGTCCAGAGCAATGGGATCTGTTGGTCCATTCTATATACAGTCTATGGTCATACTGAGCCGCCCCCTGTACATTAACCACGCCCACTTACTCAGGCCATGCTCCCTTTCATACCATTTGAACCGTTTAAGGTAGAGTCTTGTGTGAGGTGTCATTGAACTCAGCAGAGTTCCTTCTTCATTGGTGATGGTTTGGCCCGCCCCCCTATGCTTAAGCCATGCCCCCTTTTCATAACTGGTGACCCGTTTAAGGTAGAGTCTTATATGAGGTATCAATGAACTCAACAGAGACTTCCTTTTTTATTGGTAAAGGTTTGCACCGACCCCTATGCTTTAGCCATGCCCCCCATAACTAATGACCCATTTGATGTGGATTCTTGTGTGAGGCATCATTGAACTCTGTGGTGAGTTCCCTTTTCATTGGTGACCGTTTGCCCGCCCTCTGTAGTGAGTTCCCTTTTCATTGGTGACTGTTTGCCCACCCTCTCTACTTTGTTAATTTGCAATACATTACTTCCAACGTGTCTGACAGTTGCACAAATGCAGGGTCACGTGGAGCGGCGTCCGCCAGTTACCCCGACGTGCACGGAGGAGCGAAGGCCCGTCCAACGCTGCTTGCAGCTTTAATTACATTTATAGTGGCGGCACCCTCTATGGCCATAGTAATTGTGAGGAGAGCAAAGCAGAAAGTAAGGTGACAAAGTATAAAAATGCTAAGTTCCACGAACCACCATCTTTTTCTAAACATAACCAAGTACTTTTTGTGCCTAAACTTAACCAAACTGCGACCATTTCACAACGTTAATGACGTGTTTTCCTGCCACCACTATAGGGGCGCTAATGTATGAAACGCTCCTTTGGGTCGGATTAGAGAGTAGGAATAAACGACCTATATCATCGTACCATTTGGAGTAGTAGGACTGAAGCTGCTACTGTTCATGCTCTCCTGTATGCGTAGACAGGAGGCGTAGACAGACAGTGAGTGGTCACCACCCACCAACATCAATGTTCTCTATTTTTAATTGGTGACAGCAAGGCCAAATGCTGCCACAGCGCTTGGCTACGTCCAATCCTACCAGCCTGTATGCCTAATGTTACATCGCAAGCTGCTGCTATCCACCCAATTGTCCTCACGCAGCTAAACCGTATCATAAACTTTCTTGTCTCAGACCAGCTAATCTGACTGTGATGCTGATGTTGCTCCCAGACACTTTCTCCTCATTAATATGTCTGCTCTGTGCTGCTGAAGGGTTGTATCCATCAGGGAACTCACATTCCAGTAAAATCAGCTCCTGTTTTGTTTCCCTCTCTGGTTTCTGTTGCCATGGTCACAGAACGAGCCACGGCTGCAGCTAACTGCTTGCTAAAGGCAGGCCTTCTGCCCTGCCTTGGAGTGTGGCCACTCAAAATAATTTTGCCTTGACACATGGTCAGACAACACATCAACCTCGTTTGTTAGAAGCATGCTAAGGCTTTAAAGGAGACCTATTATATAGCATTTTTAGGTTCATACTTTTTTGTATTTTGTGATTCTACTAAACATGTTTACATGCTTTAATGTTCAAAAAACACTCTCCAATTCTTTGCTCTGTTGCAGACTGAGTATATAGCAGGACTTTCTACCGTGAAAAATCACCAATAAAGGCTTCTAAATAGGGCTGTCAAACGATTAGTTTTTTTTAATCGCGATTAATCGCTGAATTGCTATAGTTAATCGCGATTAATCACATGTTTTATCACATGATTAAAAATCTATTTTGCATTTCAGAACTGTTTTTAAGTACATATTAACAATGGAAAGCAATTCTCACCAGTGTATCTTGATTGGGAATCAAATGAATGCAAAGAAAGTGACTTTATGAACTTGATTTTAAGATTTGTATTTGTTTATTATTTATTTATTTACTGTAAACAAAAGAAAAATGTGTGAATCTAGTCACACATTTGAATCTAGAGTCAATATAGTGTGCAGTAACTCCTAAATAATTTTGATTACTCACTGACGTCCAGTGATCACCTTGCATCACTTTGCAGCAGTTCTAGTTTGGCTGCTTTCTCGTGTCGTACAGGCTGTGTATGTGTGAAACTACTGTCCCCCTCAACGGCAATGTATAAGACGGGTCAGAACATGCCAACCGTAGAAGACCCAAGTCTTCTACGATGCGGACAGGTCTGCAGTTAATTGCCACCTATTCATACCAGGAGCGGTAGTAATTTTTTTAAATTTGGTTTCATCCACAAGTTGGCAAGTAGCACTCTCCAAAATAGTGCTTTGCCTGAGCCTGCTAGCATCAACCTGAGTCACGTTAACTGTACTATGCTTTTCTCGTAGGTGGTATCTCAAGCTTGATGTGCTTCGGTGATATTTTAATTTTCGGCTTTACACAATGTGCATATGGCTTTCGACTTGTCTACAAGCCGTCCGGGAGTTTTGGAAAATAAAAAGCGCCATTCAGAATTGCGTTGCTGCTGTCTTTCTCCATCATGCCTGCAGCTGCAGCAGCAGGATGTGTTATGAGGAAGTATGGCAAAGGGTCAAAATAGTAGCCTGTTAGGCACGACGTGAAGCCGAGTGAAGTGAAAATAAATTAATAAATGGCGGCATGCGATTAAAAAAAAATTAACGCGTTATACTCGGCCCTTAATCGCAATGTGATTAACGCGTTAATGCTGACAGCCCTACTTCTAAACCAAATGACCAACATTGGCCACCAACATTACAGCAGTCGTTAGCACGCAGCTACTGTTGTTAGCAGTGGACACTAATAGAATATAGCAGCACTTTCTACTGTCATAAATCGCAGATAAAGGCTTCTAAACCAAATACTACATAATCAGAAATGTTTCAGGAGTAATGTGACTCGGAATTGGGGAGACTTTAACAACATTGGCAGCCAAGATGACATATTGGAGACCCGCTTGGAGTTGCGGAACACTCAGCCGTATGGGGTGCCGTTTGTAAAGCGGCTCACACTGAAAATAACAGCAACATTTTGTCACATTTAGTTTCAAACAATGTTAAAAACTGGTATGAATTTTTGAGGGTCACTTTTTTGCACATTTAAAACAATATTTATCAACTTAGAGATATTTTAAATAGTTAAATCCAAATATTAAATGTTACACCTAAATGTTAAATCTAAATGTTAAATCTAAATGTTGAATCTAAATGCTAAATCTAAATATTAAATCTAAATATTAAATCTAAATCTAAATGTTGAATCTAAATGCTGAATCTAAATGCTAAATCTAAATATTAAATCTAAATGTTAAATCTAAATGTTAAATATAAATGGTAAATCTGAATCTAAATGCTAAATCTAAATATTAAATCTAAATGTTTCGGGTGAAACTAAATATTTAACTAATATGCACATTCAAAATGCTTCTCGAAACATTTAGATTTAACATTTAAATTTAACATTTATTTTTAACATTTAGCATTTAGATTTAACATTTAGGTGTAACATTTAATATTTGGATTTAACTATTTAAAATATCTCTAAGTTGACAAATATTGTAAATGTGCAAAAAAGTGACCCTCAAAAATTCATACCAGTTTTTTTAAACATTGTTTGAAGCTAAATGTGATAAAATGTTGCTGTTATTTTCAGCGTGAGCCGCTTTACAAACATACACCCGAGAGTAGAAAAAAAAACTGTTGAAACCGAATGTGTTCAGAACAGTTGGGAATCTTAACGTTTTAGCTCACAGGGATTTCTCTGGAATATGTTTTTTTAAGTACTGTTTATATGTTTAGTTTTGCAAACTCCTATGTACTACAGAGTTATTCTATCATTCTGCATCACAGCTGAGTTGACAATGGCAGTCAATAGAAAGTAGAGCGTCACTACTCTTCTACTGATTCAGTCAGTAAAAATGATGATTCCAGCCTGAGAGCTTGGTGTTAAAAGATGTGTTTGTACATAAACAGAACTCCTCTAAACTCCACTACATGACATTTTCTTCAACAAGAAAGTGGTCCAAACCGGTTATCATGTAAATGGAGCCTCCGAAACCTTTGCCAAATGTCCTTTCAGTCTTCTTTGATACAATCTAGGAAAACCAAACTTTAAAAAAACATTTATTTTGCTTTAGGCTGTTCACTACAAAGCCGCTTGCAAGTGTAGTTGTCATGCTTTTATGTTTTGTCTGTGTGCTTGTTTCTTTTTGTCTGTATTTCATGGCTTACACACACCATCTAACATAAAAAGCCCGGAACAAAAGAAACAGAGATTGTATTCCTTTTTTTCCCTCATTTTTTTAATTCTTTGAAGTCCTTGTTTTTTTTTGTTGTTTTTTTTTACATCACCATCCGTGGGATTTGACACTTTATCCATAATGAGCAAGCATCCCAGAAACCCCACAGCCACCAAGACAAATACCATCACACAGTTTCACTTTCACAAGGGGGAAAGGCTTACAGAGGGGGGACGAGAGGGTTGAGGGGGGCAAGGAGGTGTTCAACAGCATCAACAACCTCAGAACGGAAGGAAGCTCCTCTCAGCCTGCAGCACGTTGCGTACATACATATCACTCATATATCATTAGCATAATATGGCATAGAAAAAGCATCCAAGCTGACAAGAGCATTAAAGGAGTACAAGTGTGTTTTAGTGTGTGTACATTGAGGAGGCATGGGACACGGTGAGGATGCCAGCGTTGAAAGCTGTTTTTTGTCAATTCTTCAGGCATGGGTGCTGCATCACAGCAACGGCTGTTTGATGCATGTGTGTGTGTGTGTGTGTGTGTGTGTGTGTGTGTGTGTGTTTCTTCTATAGTCTGTTGTGTGCTGTCAACTCTAATAATTCTTTTTAAGCAGCAGGGGATTCTGGATTCCATGCAATTTAGCACAGGATTATGTAGAAATGGTGCAGAGCTGTTACAGAATAATTGTGTGTGTGTGTGTGTGTGTGTGTGTGTGTGTGTGTGTGTGTGCGCCAATAGCACTAGGTCAGGACGGGTTGCTATTAGTAACCTCCAATCTGACAAGCGTTGCCATGACAAACAAAAAAGCAGAACCCTGTGAGGGTGGAGAGGTCTGTCGCCTCGGCAACAGCCAGAAACAACGAAAGAGCCAGAGAGGGAGGGAGGGGAAGAATGAAAGAAAGAGAGAGAGGGGAATGAAAGGAAGAGAGGTGGATAAAGACAAATTGAAAGGAAGGAGTGACATGGAAAATACTAAAATGCAAGGAGCAAACTGTCTCACGAGAGCTACGCTTGCTGCCAATTAGTATTCGTGTTTAGGACTTCACCTCCCATCTCTTCTACCACATACTTTCCCACCTGAAGTAACAGGAGGGAGTCATACAGTGTAGAGTATGTCTATAAGAAAAGAGGGCTACAAGTATCAATGCAATGTTAATAAGGATGGATTAAAAAAAAAAAGGAAAAGAGGCAACAGTAAGCCACTGTGAATGGAAGAAACACTCGTCAGACACACAGGGTCAAATTCCTCACCGCTTTGTGTGATGTGCGCAAGTTGCTGTGGAGATAGAGTTTCCATTTCCCATTCCTATCTTGACTCATCTTTGAATGTTTCAGACACATTTCATTCCCCCTGCTTTTGGATTCTTTAAATACATATACCATTCAGAACGCTGACAGACTTCTATATGCTTCCAGTTAGACCAGAGGAGAGAAAGCCTGAAAAACTGGAGTTTGAAAGCACAAACACAGAGGTGATGTAGTTCGTATGTATCTACATTATATGTATGTGTGAGGGAGTCAGGGGCCAGTTGAATGAGCTTAAATGTCACAGCTAACTAAAGCTAACGCTAGCTCTTATGTGCTGCTACAGCAACAAGTAGGTAGGTAGGTAGGTAGGTAGGTAGGTAGGTGTTAATATGAATGCAGGATGGTCTACATTAGACTAGTCTAAATAATTGAAGACCAGTCTAAAGCACAGACTAGTCTTACTCTACACTTATGTAACTGGTCCTTATGTCAGGGTGAACTTGTTGCTCCGTGTTGAGTCATGGGGAAGAAAAAGGCTGCAGAGAGACGACTGGTGGCCAAGACCTCGTTGACATAACTAACACAGGAAATCAGTTGCTTGGCTTAATGAAAACCAGATCATGCAAAAAAAAAAGGAAGTACGAGTGCTCAGCACAACCCGGAGCAATGTCACGTCAACAACAGTAAGGAGCACTGTACAGGAGCCTGCTGTGCGTGTCCCATCCATCACATCAACACTGCACACTAGTCAGAAATACATTAGCTCATTTCTACTTTCAAGCGTAAATCAATAGTGCTGAGCCCTTAGGCACCTAGTTACAGAATGACACTAAAAAGCAGTTTGACAACAAGTTTAAAAACTCTAAAACATTAGAACATTTTTAAGATAATCGAGCATTTTCCGTCTTTACAGGGGCTCTACCGGCAGAATAGGCCCTATGAAAGCGCAAAATCTGGCACCTTTGAAATCGGTTTATCCTGGCTATTTTACATCTTCCTCTTTTTTTTTTATCTTACATCCTTCACTTACCTCAATAAGAATAACAAAACAAGAACAAACCAAACTATCAGTACAACTACTGTGGGTTCAGGCACGTAAAGAGTAGAAAAGAAAGAGGGATTTTGATGAGTATAAAACAGTCACATTTGGAGGAGGAGAAACATTCTGTAAGTAAATGCACTGGTTGGCGATGGGACGGTTATCAGTTAACAGCTGTCAATCGAAAACCTTTATGGACCTTTATGATTCACAGGAATCCAAACAAAACCGGAAAAATATGTAGCTGCAGAGTGAATGGCACCTTCCCCGCACCTCTACAAGTTCTCTAATAGGACGGCATTGAGAGACAATAAGGCAAGGAAAGGGTGAGTTTGAAGTGACAGTGAGTACAACTTTCTCTTTCCTCCCTAAATCTTTCCTTCAACTCTCCCACTTAACAATGGCCTATCGCTCAGAGATGAGGCATTACGCTCTATTTACTACCTGCCAAAGCTCCTTCTCCTAAACAAGCTCTAAGGCAGCTGCCAAATATGGAATATGGTTTTCAACTTATGTGCCTTAGCAAAGCCACAGGTGGGAAAGCATGAGACGAGAGCCAGCGCAGCCAGAGTCGATAACCCTAATAAAAGATTGTGGTGTTGTTCAATTTTTCAAACCTTAAGGCCGTCCTCATGGCAAATAATCAATTGTAGATTGATTACAGCAGTGTGTGACGGATGGCGATGCACTGGAAAGTGAAGCAGTTGAAATGCAACATAATACAAATCACAGATAGCTTGAAAGAAGTATTCTATTCTTGTCAGCTGAATAAACTGTAACACGGTTCAATTTCAAGCAACTTACAAATTGGCCTTTTTAAGAAAAGCAAGAAAAGAAGGTAACAAATGGTTTTGTACCCATGCGCCATTTAAACTACTCCCCAAAATGAAAAGAAGGAAGAATGGAAATGCAATAGACATCCGGCATGAAAATGTTCCTCTTCTCCTAACTGTTAATTCAATTTAGTCCCACTTGACCGCTCCATTAAAACAGCAAAACAAACATCAAAAGGATACATGGCAGGGAGAAAGTATGGTATAAAAAAAATAATGCAGTCAAAAGTGCTCAAATAAGGAGTGTTTTCATTTTTAAATCATATGAGGCAGACCCTTTTTTTTCTTTTCTTTTTTTTTCTAACTGTGTCCTCTAGGATGGGGTTTTGGGGAGGAGGAGAGTGGGCAGGTGAAAGGTGGTGAAGGAGGAGGCGAAAGACGGAGGCTGATGGATGGCCCAGTCAGGTGCTGCGAAGGGTTTCGGCTTCTGGTGTCGTGACGTGGTTTCTCCACCCTTCAGCTCCTGTTGGCCGTGCGTCCTCCGATCTTTGTTTCCTCCCTGGCGGCCGAGGGCGGAGCTCTAACCCAGGCTGGTGATGTTGGCCCTGCCGCCTGGCGGCGCCACGATGCGCTGGGTGTTCCGGCGAGGAATGTTGTCGTCAACCTGAGCTCCTGTGAGATCAAAAGGAAAGTTGGCTTTTCAAGGTTGTGTTGATACTTGGGCTGAGTTCCAAGTCACATACTTTTTCTTTTTATTCTCAGTATGTACTGCAGCTGCCCCTTACAAAGTATGTACTGTTGCATGCAGTATGCATACAATTGGGACATACTACTTCTTTATATCATTCAATTCTCAATGTATGTTCCAAATGTTTAACACTATTCATTATATAAAAGTGGATATTGTTAATTTGTTCATACAATTGAACTATCATTGGACTACTACTACTACTACTACTACTACTACTACTACAGCTGTATCGTTAAAAAATAATTAATACCAATACCGTGACTTTGATACCGGTTCCTAAACAATTTTTTTCAATACCAATTTTATAAAAGAAGAAATTACAACATTAGACATGACGGCATAAATCTTTGTATTTATTTTTCAGCTCCTACTACATGAGCCCCGTCTCTCAGTGTAACGTAGAGTTTCTCCTGCGTGGTCTCTACGATGTCTAACGTTAGACAGCCAATCACCAGCTTTATTAGATCTTGGTAGAAGCATGCTGCATGCTTATTGGCTCTGGAAATTGGGTACTGAATGACGAGGCGTTTTTCGATACTCTATAGTTATGAGGCTGTGCCTAAAATGTACTGAATTCAGTACCCAGCCCTACTTTTAGCTACCTGTTTTATACATGCGTAAAAGTGTATTTGTCTATTTTTGAGAGGACCTGTTACGTGATTCCACAATTTATCCAATAATCAACGATAATAAAAGATCACTGCATGCAGAGAGATTAAATAGGCCTCAATGGGATTATTTAATTATGTGTATAAAGGGCAGATAATCCATTTAATGTATTTTCAGAATCAAGTATTAAAAGAGTAGTAGTCTATATCCTCAACGTTCCACTTCCGGGATTGCTCCGGTGCCGCAGGAAATTCCGCCGGATGCATGTTTTCGCCGATGTCCGTCACCTTCCGCTTTCTGTGGTTAACTGCTCCTCAGATATCTGCAGGTGAATCCAGACAGCTAGCTAGACTATCTGTCCAATTGTGATTGGTTTAAAGAAATGCCAATACACCAGAGCACGTATTTCTCCCATCCCGGAATGCTGTGTGGACTAGCCAGACCCTCCTCTGCTTCGCAGCGTGTGGATGGCCTGGCAAAGCGAGACTAAAAGAGTAGTAACAATGATTATGGACTAATGTCTTCACTGACCGGATAGGCTGAAACCAGACTGGTGCAGGTTACGGACGGGCTGGTTGGGCTGCTTGGCAGGTGAGGTCTTGGCAGAGGAGGCAGGGGTCATGGTTTTCGGGGTGACTGACACCGACACCTCGCAGACCGGGCCGTCATACAGTCCTCTGGGTACACCTCTCAGCTCAGCCAGCTGCATTTAAAAAAAGGAAACGGACTCAATTGTCATGGCAGTGAAAATGAACAAGGAAATTTACCATCCCCTAAGAGGGAGGCAGGTTTTGAACACATCTATAACACGTTGCGTCATTCCTCCCAATTTCCACAAAACAAATCAATAATCATTATATAAAAAGGGCTGGGTGTGTGGAGCCTTCTTAACAACAACAACAACTTCACTAGACAAAGTTTGGACAAAGTTGACAAGTGGCTGTTTAATGTATTGCCATAATCAAATCAGCTAAAATGCTTAAAACAGAGATACTAGCAGACAAAAAGCGGTATTGTACCCTGCTGCGAGCTTTTATCCTCTTGTAGACGTAGTCCGGGAAAGGTTTGCGGGCCACGTAGCGTCCCGAGCCCTCAGTGGTGTGGAGGGTCCCTTCCTCCAGGACGATCTTGCCCTGGCTGATCACCACCAGAGGCCCGCCGCGCACCTCTGTGCCTTCAAAGATGTTGTACTCCACAGTCTGTAGAGGAAAGCAATGATATAAAAGTAATTGAGAAGGAAGGCTAAGTACGAATAGTATGTCAATAACGTTTCAAGTCCAACATCCAATACATACAGACAAATACAAGTAATTGTTAATATCATTTCATGATGAAAAAGGTGAGTAAATTCACTTTACGTGTGTTTATTATTCATCTTAGGTAGAGCTGGGCGATATGGAGAAAATCAAATATCACAATATTTTTGGCCAGATACATCAATGTCGATATTCCGGCGAATAGTAGGGTTGACTATTGGTGCTTTTACAAAATATTTAGAGAGTTTTGATAAATAATCACCAATAATATGGATACAATGACAATGAAAGTGGGTAAAGACTAATCATAAAACAGCTAATAAGTCTAGTAAGTTCAGAATATGACCACTTTACTGTAATGTAGCCTTTAAAACGCTCAATGGTGTTTCTTGCCTCCAACGGCGCCTTCCAGGCAGCTAACCCTAACCTTAACCCTAAACATAACCATTGCCGTGCTGCCTGGGAGGAGACGTTGGGGGCAAAAAACACCAAAGACCCTTTAAAACCAGGAAAAGACAACACGTGTCATATCAAGAGATTACGTTATCCAAAATTTAAGACGATATCTAGCCTCCTATATCGATGTCGATATAATATTGATATATTGCCCAGCCCTAATCTCAGGTACACATTTCTGTTTCGGATTGCCATCTCCAGCTGTAAACTGCATTTACACTAAATCAGGCGCTGCGGCGATAAGCGCAGGACTGTGTGTGGATGTGACCCTTAAATGATGCATTTGTGTCTTCCATGATGCTAGCATTTAGCCATTCTGCTAGTATGCCAGGTCTTAAAGCGTAACTCTCACCAAAATGCAACCTAGGGTCTTTTTGTGAATGTACCCGAGTCAAACTTTCATTTAAAAGCATTTTTAGGACGGAAGAGTCACTTTTAAGATTTACTGTATTCTCGTTTTTCGGTCAAATGGCCTTTTGAATGGGAGTGCTAGGGGAACTTTTATGCTAGCCTCAAAATAGCTATTTTTAAAACACTAAGAAGGCTCGACACAACATGAAACTTTGCTCCAAGTATCGCCAGGGGCTCTACACATGAACGCAAGCATTGAGAACATTGTTTGTGTACCCAGAGTTTACTAAAAAAGAAGGTTTTGAGCAACTCACGTTAGCAGTTGTTGTTTACTAGGGTTGGGCATCGTTTGGATTTTAACGATTCCGATTCCGATTTTTCCTTTCGATTCCGGTTCTTATCGATTCTCGATTCCGATTCTTATCGATTCTCGATTCCGATTCTTTGAGGGGTGGAGTTGAAACGGATCACATGCTTATTTCACAAATAAGAGGAAAGTTTTATTTTGATTCAATGGTTGTTTGCAGTTTTACTGCTTTTTCAACGTAAAATAAAGCCAGACTAGAGCGCCGCTTACTGTGCTCCAAGGCTGCAACACAACAAGCGCCTGGCTGCTACGGAAACCAAAAGTTGCACATGTTAAATTTGGAACCCACTGGTTCCCACCCACTGGAATCGTAATTTTTGAAACGATTCCAAATAGGAATCGGTTCTCGATGCCCAACCCTATTGTTTACGCTATCCGCCATTTTCCCAGTCCAAAATAGGCGATCTCCGAATGCGAATGAACGGACTCCATAGGAGGAAATGTCATTCTCCATTTTGAGGCTAGCATAAAAGTGCCCCTAGCACTCCCATTCAAAAGGCCATTTGACCGAAATACGAGAATACGGTAAATCTTAAAAGTGACGCTTCCGTCCTAAATATGCTGTTAAACGAAAGTTTGACTCGGGTACATTCACAAAAAGACCCTACGTTGCATTTTGGCGAGAGTTACGCTTTAAGAGTGATTGTCTGTCCGCATCAACAGATTCAAAAAACACATTTACTTTCAATAACTAACCAGGATGCGAGGCCTAATATTACGGTGCGTTTTACACTGGTGAACAAGGCCAAATTGAGCGACAACATGTGAAACATAACATTGTGTTTTGTCTGATCACTGGTTACATGATTGGCCACCTTCGGACATGACATTGCATTTCTTCTAAAGTTGATTCTCTTTTAATTGAATTTTTCATCGAAGGGGCCCCTGCCTTTTTTTCCTGGCATCCCATGCGACCCCCACCGCCGCCTGAGCAAACTACCCACACTCAAATGAATGGAAGGACTGAACCTTTATTTGGTGTGACTGCAGCCTAAGTAAGTCAGTTTTGTGCTCAAACAAATGTCTCACATAGAGAAAATCTCATGTCAAGTGTGTTCACACATCACAACTCATGTAGCTTTCCTGATCGATGTTTTATAGTCACCGTGGATGGCAGCCCTGCTGGATAACAGCAGTGAGTTGGGAAAGGAGGACAACAGAACAGAACAAAAGAGCTCTCTTCTCACACAGACTGCCTAATTATGGTTTTAAAATTCCTTTTGTTATTGAAAGAAAGTTTATTCTCTTAGCTGGATTTTTGTGAGCATGCCAAAAATGTTCTCATTCTACCCTATCGGTCCCAGTGGTGGGACTGATAGGGGAGACTGTTAATGCTTAATTGAGGCTTATGTAAACAGATTTGAATATCTCTGGATCTTACAGGCAAAATCAGTTGTCAAACTTGGTTGTAAGCTCTTATTTGTTGTTACAGATGTCCAGGAAACATGTATGCATCAGGGTTTGGATGTGTCCCATTCTACTGCACTTAGAGGCTGTAAATACTTAACTAAGTAGTTGCTTTGTTTATTGATTGATGCTTCTGTAAACGACTCACATTCTGGTTCTACTTTATCAATTTCTGCCTGATTTATATATTGGTGACACGGCTGTTTTAAGCATAGTAGCTGCCAGTTCCACCAAAAACCTCACGGATTTCAATCATTAGCTGGATTATTGTTAAAATGCATTTAGGTGAACCTAAAGTCTACATGAATACAACCAAACAGCCCTGGTTATCCTGAAAAAAGAAATATGCAACCCATCCATATTTGAAGCTAATAAAATACTTTGAGAATCAGATAAATGCAAGCAGCATTTTGGGTTGGAGTTTTCCACTCAGTTAATCATATAATTATGTTGCACTCTCTAGGCTTTTCTTCACTGAACACATTGCAACATCATCCATGACATGTCTGACAGTGATTTTTAGTTTGTTTTTAGATTCAAGGCAGGTTGAAGTTCGACAGCTGTGATGGTTTTACTACAGCTGCTTGTACCTCAAACAACCAATGCAGAAAATCAAATCCTACCAGAAATACCTTTAAAAAGTAGCAGAGACACAATCTTCTCCAGCTGATTTTCTACCATCATAAAGATAATGTAACCTCATGCTGTATCTGGGAATGCTGCTGCTTTAATTTACAGATTTATGAAAATCTCACTCAGTCTTTCTCTGGAAACTTGCCAAAGCCACGTTGATAAACTTCCAGTTTGTGTTCACACATGATGCCAGCATGTAAAATTGCCAGAATATTTATGGATTAAAGTGCTTGTGAAAGGAGCTTAACTGATTTACCTCGCACAGAGTTGAAAGTGTTCCCTCTGGCCTCTAATGCTAATAAAAGAGAGCAAAGTTAATCGTTGGGGTGGTGGGGGGGGGGGGGGGGGGAGTGATGTGGCGTAGAGAGGCCTCAGTTCTCAGGCCAGGGGAGGAAGAAGAAGAAAAAGAAAAAGAAGAAGCGGGGTAGTCGGAGTGCTTTGGGTGTTTGGGTGTGTGTGGACAGGGGGGGGAACTGGAGGTTGATGTGTGACGAATTTGGAAGCTATATGATTGCTCTCTCCTAAAAGCTACTGGAGCTGAGGTCATGGCAATCTGGTGGACTGTTAAAGCCTGAAATGAGATCACCAGTAGGCTGGGCTATTGTGTGACACACACACACACACACACACACACACACACACACACACACCAAATGAGCGGTTTCTCCCATGAACATTAGTCTGTCATTTTTCTGACCAAGCCGAATAAAAAGAAACCAAAGAACATGACGGGATTGAGCAAACAGAATCCAAGAACATACACGGCAATAGTCTCTGTCACACACACACACCCATAGTGTGTCTCACTATCTTTGTGGGGACCTGTCATTGACATAATGCATTCCCTAACCCTAACCTAATTCTAACCCCAAGTCTTAACCCTCAAACAGCCCTTTAAAGTTGTGGGGTCCAGCATTTTGGCCCCACAAAGCTGTCCGGACCCCACAAGTATACTGTATTCCCGGTTTTTGGACCCCACGAATGTAGTTAAACAAGAACGAACACACACACACACAAGTTCTCTGCAGATTTTAAGGATGACATCACTCCCTCGACGCTGCGTGAGGCCCACACCCTGAACTGTTCAACAGTCAGATGGCCATACAACAAGAAGTGGACTAATAAACCAGTTGCTCTGGCTGTCATCAATAACATTAGCTGAATTATTATCATTAATCATTATCACATAGTAGCATATTTTTTTGTTAATAAGATTTATAAATAATGATGGATGTCATGTAAAATCACTACCTTGCTTAAATCAAGCTGAATCCGTGCACAAAGCCAGGTCCATAAAGACGTTTTTGTCTTTAATTAAGTCCTTTTTTGTAGATTTGCAGTTGATTTCTTAACTTTTTTCAAGAATCAGTTATTTCTGTCAAAACAAAAAATGGTTTCTAATGGTAAAATTGTTTCACGTGTTTAAATAAATAAACTATGGACTCAAAAATGATTTGACAAGATGGATCTTTTTCATTTGACGTTACAAGGCCTAACACTTTTTGTTTTGGGCATTTTTTTTTTTTTTTTTTTTTTTTAAAAAGGCGTTTATTTTGACAGGACAGCTGAAGACATGAAAGGGGGAAGAGAGGGGGAACGACACGCAGCAAAGGACCGCAGGTCTGACACGAACCCGCGGCGTCGAGGAGCGCCCGCTCTACCAACTGAGCTACCCGGGCGCCCGCAAGGCCTAAGTCTTACCAAGCTGTAAATACTATCAGTTATGAAGTTGAGTGAAGTTGGTACCGAGTTGTGGCTCTTGGCAGAGATAATCTTCGTGACGTCTGGGTCCCACAGCACCAGGTCGGCGTCTGAACCGACAGCGATGCGACCCTTGCGCGGGTACAGGTTGAAGATCTTGGCGGCGTTGGTGCTGGTCACTGCCACAAACTGGTTTTCGTCCATCTTACCGGTCACCTGAAATGAATCAGAGCTAGGATTGAGAATAGTACAGGGGTCACTTTCCTACTTTAGTTTGGACTCACTTGTCCTGGATCTTCTCTGTGCCTTTCCTTTTCTCGCATGTTTAGTCAATCATTCTTGCTCAGTGTGAAATATTGCGCGTTTTACGGTTACAATAATTTGCTTAGTCTATGTGTGTTATGATGGATGTGCATTTTTCTGCGTGCATGGTTTTAGCTAAAAAAAAATTCCACCCTCTGCCTGTGTTGTGTTAGTGGTGCATGTGTCATGTCAAGTTTCTATCCTCTCTATAAACACTAGCATTTATTCAAAGCTAAATGCTAATGATGAAATGTATCCATATAACCCGTCCCTAGCTCACCTAATGCTTCATTTGATAAATACACATACCACACACTTGTCCCAGATGATAGACATCCTCTCCTCAGTACCGTTGACGCCTTCAGGAATCAAGCTGAAGTCATCTTTGCCAACAGCACGCTGGGAAGTGTTGAAGGGACAGTGTGCACTTCCTGTCACCTGCAGGTCACCACTATATAGATGGTCAAGGTGTAGAAAGAAGAAGGATAGAAAGAAGTGATGTTGTGTTCTTTGAAGAGAAAATAAAGTTGTAATATTTTGGCATTGGGATATTTTTCACTGTATGTCCAGTTTAAATGTCTGGATCATCTCTTACCAGGAGAGCAGGGAGTTGAGATAGTCTGGTGTGGTTGGGTCGGGGCTCAGAGCAGGGGAGGTGACGTAGGCAGCTGCCTTGGCCCAGTTCTTGCTCCAATAGTGAGAACCATCTGTTCCCAGGCTTGCAGTGATTGGCTCTCCGTAGACCACAGTGCCTGAAAGTCCAATCACAATTATAACCACAGATAACAACGTGGTTCCTTGTGGTTTGGGGCCATTTTTGATGGTTTGGGTCCCTACATTTCACATATAATGATTTTTAGAAAATAGTGTGATTTGAACTTTGCGGCAGTTTGCGAAAGACCCTTTCCTGTTTCAACATAAATAATGCCCCCGTGCACAAAGCCAGGTCCATAAAGACATTTTTGTCTGTAATTGAGTCCTTTTTTGTTCAATAACCAGTCAATTTCTAACCTATTTTCAAGAATCAGACAGTAGTTTCTAATGGTTAAAGTTTTTAGGACTCAAAAATGATTTGACAAGATGGATATTTTTTTCATTTGACATTAAGAGGCCTAACTCTTATTGAGATGGAAATATGATCAGTTGTGAAGTTATCAGAGAAGTTGGTACCGAGTTGTGGCTCTTGGCAAAGATCATTTTTGTGACGTCTGTGCCTGAAAGTCCAATCCCAATTATAACACCAGATAACTACAGTACAGTGCTGGACTTTGTTTCATGCATTGTCATGTTGCGCATTGCAACGTTTCCTGGTGTACATGCTTGTGTCTGTTTTACAGTCTGTTTTCTGTTAAACCTACTGCATGAATACACTTGATTGGAACTGAGTATATGAAAGTAATGTTCAGTGATTAGGTGTTTTCTAATCCAAAACCTAAATAGAATTGTGGAAACCCACAATTGAAATATTTATGCCTGTGTTAGTGGGGTAGACTGAGGTTTTGTTTCAAGTCTCATCTCTGTGGTTTCTAGTTTCGGAAAAGAGACATTCAAATGCTAACAAACTGTGGAGGAAATGTTGATTTAATTAGCGCAAGATGACATGTATATTAGAGACTCACCCTTCTTCCTGGCCTGGGCGATGACATCAGCAGCACTCTTGCTCATCACCTTGGTGACATAGAGAGGGCAGTTGGTCTGATTGGCCACAGTCACCGAGCGGTTTACAGCCTCCGCCTCCACCTGGAGAAGACAAGGGACGATAGAAAGTAAAGGGATGGCATTAGTTTGACCCCCTTTCTTCTTTATGCTTTTCTCAACACTGACCACCACATGTCCATCATGTTCATGATTTTCCTACTAACATAACCTACACAGCTCTTCATGTTCTCTCAGTTGTATATACACAAAATAAAATAAAAAATAAACATCACTTCCAGATTTTATATGATCATAAGATTTAAAACTTTGGGGATGGGGTTTTGAGTGATGACATAGAAGCTAATAGTCTCTCAGACTTTTTATAGATACAATAAATTATACACCGATAAAATGAGAAGATAATTAAAAGACAATCAAAGCAAGATAAACAAAATCAACTTTATCACAGCCCTTGGGAAATACTCTTAACAGAGTAGATTTATACTGAAATGGAATAGTTAAATCATTTTGGACAGTACACTTATTTTCCTTTCTTGCCAAAAATCTAATGAGAAAATTAATACCACTCTCATCGCATCTATTAAATATGAAGCAACCAGTAGCTGGTTAGCTTAGCATGAAAAAGCCTTCCCCACATGTCATTTTACACTTAAAAAAACCAAGATATAATGTGTTATTTAATGAGCTTTAGATTCCAGTCTTTGTACCAAGCTAAGCAGCTACAGACAGCTGCTTCATATTTACGATACAGACTTGAGTGGTTTCAATCTTCTCATCTACACTCGGCAAGAAAGCGAAGGAGCGTATTTCACAAAATGTCAAACTACTCCTTTTGATTACTTTAATGTCCTTAAGATTTGTTTTCCATCCATAGCAACAAAAACACTTGAGAGAACCTTTGCAGCTTTTTTTTTTTTTTTTTCGAGAAGTGAGATGGCAGGATTTTCAGTGTTATTTCAGATTATTTCAATGACTAACAATAACAAAATGTTCCAAAAAGAGAGAACAATGTCCATTCTTCATCCCGTCTTCAATTGGATCATTTTGCCTTTTTCCCCTTCCTTTTTGCCTGAGGTTTTTGATAACCATTCCATAAATCACTAAATAATAACAGTTTGGATTAAAATCAAGATTTGATTCATGAGAAATCATTCAGTATTTAACCTCACTGTAACTTATTTGAAGCGTGCAATCACCATAGAGAATGGGGGGGGGGTCATGTCCCCCTCCAATATATATGAAAAATGGAAATTTGTATCATCATCAACTTCCTCCAAAAGCTAAAAGAAATGCAATTTTCTAAATTATTTTTTGTCTGCCCCTGCCTTAGGAAATAGATAAGAGAAACGAAGGCATTTTATAAAAAGGAGAAAAACAGGAGGTTTTAGCAATAAATACATGCCATAAGTCATACTTCATTCTCTACTTTGTTCCCACATCTGGATGTCCATGAGTAAGAACAATGATTTATTTAGAGGATGTGCTCTTATCTGTATAAGGTGAATCTGAAGAGGATATTTATCTATTTGCCAAGGCAACGAGACACCCACGGCTTCAACGGAAAACTGTCAAACAACGCAACACCAACAGTTGTAAGGGTTGGAGAAGTCTAATCCCCTAAGCATGAAAAAGGACTTCTGCAAATACAACTCTGAGATGAACTCACAAGCTGGACCAGCTTCCCAAAGGCAGCTTTTGACTTTGGGAAGCTGGTCCAGCTTTTTACCTAAAACCCAGACAGGTCAGTCAGTCAGTGTCCACATAGTCTATATCCACGACGTCGCATTTCCGGGATTGCTCGGTTGCCACAGGAAATTCCGGATGTCCCTCTTTTTGGCCGAATGTCCGTTTCCTTCCGCTTTCTTTGTATTGGAATTTTAAAGTCTGATTGATTTATGAGGACTATGTTAACTGCTCCTCAGATCTCTGCGGGGTAAATCTAGACAGCTAGTCAAGTCAAGTCAAGTTACTTTATTTGTCCCCCAGTGGGGCAATTTGTTATGCAGCAGATAGTATAATAAAAAATTAAAAAAAACAGGGGGTCAAAATAATAACTAACGCTATAAGACCTGAAGTAACTATTCACAACTGGGCACTTTTTAAGAACAAGCACCGTTTGATTTTTGTGAAATCAGCAATTTTTCACACATAAGTGTATTGCAGCTGACATCCCACTGATTGTCGAGTCATATTCGAGGTATTAACATTTGTAGTACAGTTTGTTTGACTGATTACTGAAGACAATTTAAAGGGTTATAATTTACTAAAGAATGTGCATCTATTTGATATGTGTCATTTTCTGCAGCAAGTACAGTGACCTGTTAGAGATTTATTATGGAGTTATGTATAAAATCTAGGTATGGTCAGTAAAATGAGCCAAGGATTCATCCCACATATTTGATAAAAAGGTATAAGAATTTAGAAGCTAGCTAGACTATCTGTCCAATCTGAGTTTTCTGTTGCACGACTAAAACAACTTTTGAACATGCACATGTTCCACCAAAACAAGTTGTTTCCCGAGGCTATTTTGCAGCTCCGTCCGGCGTTTAGCGACACCCAAGACGATTGTGATTGGTTTAAAGAAATGCCAATAAACCGGAGCACGTTTTTCTCCCATTCCGGAATGCTGTGTGGACTAGCCAGACCCTCCTCCGCAGCGCTGTGGAGGAAGGTCTGGCAGTGTGAGATTAGTATCCACAGTGCTGAAACTGTCTTACCTCCTCAGGACGGCTCAACACGTGTCCCTCAGGACCAGTGATCCCCTGCTCCAGCATCCTGTGCTGCTCCTACACACAGACACACGCATACAGACACACACAGACACACGAGATGTTGAGGAACAGCCCTGGCAGTGAATGTGTGGCGACGATCAGCGCCTTGTGACACTCGAAGCTTAGGGCTTAATTTTACCATTTGATGCCAATTCTAAAAAGGAAACATCCAGCAGAAAATCATGTGTCTATTTCCATCAGATTTCGGCTCTTCTACTGGAGTGAAATGTCGTACCTCAGCTATGATGTCTCCGTTCTCAGCGTGCACCTGGGCGATGGCTCCCAGATCGCGGATCACACTGAACACCTCGTACACCTGCAGCAAACAGGGAGACAGAGACAGGTATAATCTCTGTCTGTCAACACAAATCTTGAATTCTACTCTTTACTGTCCAGTATCACACTAGACTAAAGAAAACTTTGGATATCTGACATGTTATGAATAAGTGACGTAGGAAAAAAACTATTTTTTAAGGGTGCTTCTAGTCAGTGGGCACATGAGTATGGCCCTTGGCTATTTCATGAGAAAGCATGTAAGGTGGTTACTTGACGGTGATTGTTTTCTCCCATCTTTTCTTTCTTTGAAAAGAATATTTTTACCAACTCTTTTTCTGAAGGACAAATACAGAATATGTTGACTGTGTCTTCCTTTGGTGCTAAAGCTGTCTTTCATCTAAAAAGGTTAGAAAAAAAAAATAATAATCCGTTTTAATCCCAAGAATCCAGTTAAAGAAGTTTTTTTTTTTTTAACAGATTCTGTCACAGATGAGGTTAAGCCCCAAATAATCCATAAAATCAACCAGACAATGATCATAACCCTCAGAATACTTTGTTGGTGAAACGAAGCATTCGACCCTGATTTGTTGATCTGTTTTGTTTCTGAAGCTAACCTCACAGACCGAAGGGCCCGACATGTTGAGTGAGTCATCATCACCTCCCGGCTGCCAAACGCACAACAACAAAGAGCTGCCAAAGTTTGACATAAGAGAGAAACTCATTCCTCACACAGGTGCAAAAACACCAAAACAGATCTGTTTGAAACCAGCTTTCAAGTGGGATTAATGCGTTTTAACCATGAGTAAGAAAGAGAACTTGGACGGAGATGTGGCTTTCATTATCCATTCACTCTCCCAAGAGAAAACACACAGACGGTGGGTACGAAAAGACGCCAAGACAAACAGATTCACGCTGGAACTCTCACTGTGGGATGGAGGTCGTGATATGACTTCTGTGTTATTATAATGTCAGGCTTATTGTTGGCTACAAATCTCTCTGCTGCCGGTTTGTTGTCAGACAAAAACGGATACAAAATGTAATGTGGTGAACATCTTGGCAGACTGACAAAAATACATTAAATAAAAGGTTTTTGTTTCACCATAATTGCTTTTCTGGCCGAGCTGTCAGTCTGGATGTCGGCAACAGTAAACAAGTTCTGATTTAGTTGTTATTTTGGTTAATCAAACTATTGCTTCTACAGTAAACAGCATCTTCTTTGTCTGTGTGCGGTCACTTCTCATATCCCACGTAACACTGATGTCCATTAGGCTCACTGCTATTAGGACAGATCAGATGGGGATTTATGTTTCGCATCAAGTGTCATGTTCAAGGAAAATGTATAGTTTAATTAGATTTAGTGTGGGAGAAGCTGCGTCTTAATATCAATATTTTCAATTAGTTTTTGTTTTATTTCCTTCTTTTCTATCTCATTTTAGTTTAGTTTTCGTTCGTTTTACGACTGTTTGCTAGTTGGGTGGGGAGAAAGCTATGCCATAATCAGAAATATTATCTATATAGGCTATATTTAGGCCAAAGTAACAAATGTGTCCAAAAAGTTACACAAGTTGGACTAAAATGCAACACGTGTCATGCGGAGTCTCCTCCTCTCGCACACATCACACCGGGGCTGCTGGGCTGTATGGTGGAGCTTAAGTGCAACATGGAGCTTGAGGATGTAAAGAAAAAAAGAAAAACAGGAGAATTACCTTTGAGCAAGTTTGGAGGAAAGTCGGAGGTATGGAACCATTTTAAACAAGTCGTGGGCAGTGACAACATGTGTGTCGGCTTTGTCCAGTGCATTAGGCTAAGTGCGGCACGCTGCTCGCCTATGACGGCAAATAAAAACGGGGACTTGGATGATGAACAGACGCATGAAGCAGGCTCGCCATGGCAGAGAAGATGATAGTCAGCCTTCAACGTCCTCTTTTGTTACTTCTCCAAGCATGAGGGCGAAGCAAGCCCTCACAGAGAAATGCGTCGAGTTCAAACAACTCTGAATTGTAGTAGAGAACGTCAGTTATAACGGCCCACGTATTAAAAAAGTGTCGGGTTGAAATCGGGCTCGGGCTCATAATTCCAGTTAATGTGTCGGGCCGGGCCGGTCTTGGACACAACGTGCACGGGCTCGGGTTGGGTCAGGCTTGATTTTTTGGGCCAGCTCTAAGCTCTAACCTACATATACATTCAAAGCACATGGCTGGAGAATGGCCATGATGTTTAATGTTTAGTCTTTGCGTTACTTTAGCGTCCGATGTGAAGAGATTATGGCACAGCGCCATCTCATGTCAAGTCTGTGGTGGTTCAATGTCCCGAGACTTGAGGGAAATTCATATGAAATAATATAGCTAAAAAACTAAAACAAACTATTTAAGTTCATTTTTAAGTTATTTAACCTGGTAGTATAGTTTTAGTTTAGTTTTTTTCTTGAAGGTTTTAGGTTCAATTTACTAGAAAATGCATTCTTTCTCAGCAACCCATGGCATGACAAAGAATAAAGTGACAAGGAGAAGAGAAGAAGGCCCACCTGAGCGTCCGTAAGCTGGAAAACATCCTTATAAGCCAGGTAGACCAGAAAAGAGTTGACACCTAAAAACACAAGATGTCAGTGTGAAAACCACTGGGGAAAGGGAAGATTAAAACAGGAAAATACAACAGACCACTATGATCGAGAAAGTAATAACAAGAGTCACTTGTGAACACACTTAAATATAATCACAATAAGCCGACAGAGGACACACTGGAAAACACATCCAGTTTATTAGAAGAGGTTGAGTATTTAGCATTTTACATTTCTTTAAAGAAGAAAAAGTGGAATATTTGGTTAATTGTGGGGAGTGGGGAACAGTACATTACTCTCTTGACCCAATGCAAATTCTTCAAATTGTGTTGTTGAACACAAATGCTTTGGGCGTGGTTGTACCGTGATCCTTGACCAGCGCCTCCATGTCTTCCTGGATGCCTTTGTGCCACTCGGTGATGTCGACATGCAGCGAGTAGTCGCAGCACGATTTGCTGTCGGCCCATTCACGCCACTGCTCGAAGGCCGCGATGAGGCCGACGCCAGGCTCGGGAACCACGTGGTCAACTACAGAGACACACACAGAGACACACACAGAGACACACAGTTATGATATCTGTTTTCAAGAAGGCTGGACGAATAATCGAAAAGAATCGATATTCAGAACCTCTAACCAACGTAATTTTCCATGTCGGTTATTCCGGTTTTGAAATCTTTTAACACAGTGTCCGTTGCTTGGACACATTTTGACTTCAGTAAAGACGACCCCTAAGTAGTACGTTTAGCCGACAAAAGGTGACTGAGTGGTGAAGGTGGCCGCTGCATTTGAGTTTAGCAGACAAAAGTTGAACATAATGCAGCGACAACAGTTAGGTTTAGGCACCAAAACGACTATTTAAGATTAGAAAAAAAGATTGTGGTTTGGGTTTAAACACTGGTCCCCTTAAGTAGTACTCCCGGGACACGAACACCTGATCCCTGGGTGAAAGTCTTGTGTTAACTTTTTCGCTCCCCTGCTTGAAAGCCCTGTGTTTTACTTTTGACATGGCAATATTTAAAACAAACCTTGTCAGTGAACTATGAGGGCAAAAACTAAATTATAATAATTGTTCATTAATCATATTGGTGGTAAAATGTTCAATTAATGGTGATTTTAAATTTTAGCTCATATCGTCCGGATTTTAATGATTATGATGTTGTGGCTAGACCAAACCGAGACAGATGTAGTTCACACCTGGCCGCCAAATATGTTCCAGATTTGTCGTCTCGAGTGGCTGCTTGTTATTGATCGTTGTACCAGATACACGACTCCTGTCTCAGTACGAACCAGAGCTTTAAAATACAAACCATCATCTGCTCCATCTGCTCATGGGTTCCACCACTCAAAGACAAACTCACAGTAAATGGGCTCAAGATGTTACTTTTCAGACAAGTATGAGTGACTATAATGTCTCACATCTGCTGACGTGTGATCTTTCAGCACGGTCAGGAAAGAATGTGCCATCACATTAGGGCTGCAAATAACTGTTATTTTCATCCAATTCATCTCTCGACAAGTCTTTCAAATAAATTATTTATTGATAAGAAGGCAGCTGTTTGTGCCGCTACGCGTGGGTTATGGTTGTTACTCAGTTCTATTGTAACATGTACTAGTAATTTCTTCTTCTTTTTTTTTTTTAAAGATTTTTTGGGGCATTTTGGGCCTTTATATATATTAAGTTGGGTACCGAAACCCAGTGCCAATACGGCACCGGTGCCTAAACGACCGGTATCTACCGGACCGAATTTCAACGCAGATTTCGGTGCCTCATTTCGGTGCCAATTAAATGCCTTTTGTGCTGCTCTCTGATGCTCTGAAACGGACGTTAGAGGCAACAGGAGCATTGCTGCACGTGACGAAGTTAACACTTCCCTTGACAGCAGGTAACGTTAGCCTACCGTTAGCTAGCAGCTGGATTAAACACGGTTCAAAAGCTGACAGCTAAACGGTGTAAAGTGTGGCTGTACTTCACTGTAGAGGATTCCAACAGCGGGACGTTAAGCAGTCTACAGCTGCCATAGTGCCGTTGTCGGAAAAACAACACAGATAAACTAGAATAAACTTGAAACTAGTAAGCCTCATGGTGCGTTCAAAGTTATTGTAAAATACCCTATTACCCTATTTTTTTTTTTTTTTAAATATCGGTTCAGGCACCGTTTAGGCATAGACACCGTTTTAAAAGTATCATTTTAGCACCGATATCGGAAAAAACCCACACGATACACAACCCTATTTATATAGGACAGTTGACGGCATGAAAGGGGAGAGAGAGGGGGGAATGACATGCAGCAAAGGGCCGCTAGGCGGAGTCGAACCTGCGGCTGCTGCGTAGAGGAGTAAACCTCTATATATCTCGGGACTTTGACGTTTGCGAAACGTCAGAAAATACTTCAAAATGACCTTCACATTTCCCAGAGCTCAAGGTGACATCTTCAAATTGCTTCAGATAGCAGTTCAAAACCCAAACATGTTCAATTTACCGAAAATTCGTCATTTTGGACAAGCTGAAACCAGTCGATGTTGGGCATTTTTCTTGACTTAATAACATGACGAATAATAAATCACTTATCAAACTTTGTGTTGTTGTACGTTATACTACATGAGGTCACAAGTGTTTCTAACTGCCTCTATGTGAAACGTGAGTCTTCATATTCAGACTAGCAGCTGAAATTAGTTTGTGTCTGGCATCTGAAACAATCAGTCACATTCCATTTTAGGTGCAGTCACACATCTGTCCACTTGTGACCTACACTCCACTGACATTCCAGTCACCAGGCTTCTCTGTGCGTTATGTCTCAGTTCCAGACCTGCCTGAGCCTGCAGCAGTCAGCGTTTTGCCCGAGCTGACAACAACACGAGTCGCCAAGGAGTGTTTGTTCTACTGTGAGGGAGAGGAGAGGTCAGCTGCGGAGTCAGCACAGGGAGGGCCACAGCTTCATTTAACTTTTTTATCTCTTCACGTTACATTAGCTTTTTTATCTTTACATTCTTGTGTCTCTTCTAAATAACAAAAAAATTAAATGAAGCAACTGGTTGAGGACTGATAGTAAATAGATAACAGCAAGTAACAAATTAATAATATTGAATTAAAATCCGTTTTTGTTTTACCAAATCTATTAAGGTTCCAGCTATTTTAAGTATATAACAAGTAATACTCAGATTCTTGAGTTTTATCTCTTTGCTTGGGTGTTAACTCGAAACTGGATCCAAAATGGATCTGACTTTTAGAACCAAACCCCAGCAACTGTTGTGTGAAATAGTACAGGGACATAACAAAAAAGGGGCATTGAATATAAATCCAAAGTAGAAAAGGAAAACACCCATGAACAGTCACCAGTTTAAGGGTAACTACCATTTTTTTCAAAACAACAATCTCTGACATTGGTCCAGTATTAAGCGAGATCGCTGCAGTCGGCAGCGGCGAAGCAACTACAATGTAAATTGTGCAGCTTGTATTAACCTTCACAAAAGTGCTAATTTTGCCACTGACAGGCTCTGATTAATATTCTAAGTGTCTGACAACATTATGGAAAGGATCCCTACAGAGGTTTTTACTTTAAAACCCCTTCGAGACCTTTCCGTTTAACCAGAAACAGCTCTGAAGCACTAAACCCACCAGACTCCATTTAAAAAAGCAATACTTTTAGCGTGTATAGAGCCAACATATTTTCACATGTAAATTGTTAAACTATGTGTTTATTTCAACCAAAACTAGAATTGTGATAGTTGGAAAAGTGGCTTTTCATAATTTAATTTCTGTCGACTTTGAATTAAGTGTATTTTACGATGCTAAATTTGACGCAATTTTCGATTATGTTTTTATGTTTAAAAAAAGGATCTTACTCTTTAACAGAAAGGTTGACCTTCTTAAAATTCCTTTCCATAATGTTGTTAGACACTTATCAATATTAATCTGAGCCTGTCAGTGGCAAAACGAGCACTTTTGTGAAGGTAAATACAAGCTGCACAGTTGCCCTATTCACTTACATTGTAGCTTGTTTCCCTGCTGACGATTGCAGCGATCTCGCTTAATACTGGACCAATGTCAAAGATTGTTGTTCCCATCAGTCACTTAGACACAAAAACATAGGAAAATAGGATCCAGGTTGAAAAAAAACTGTTACCCTTTAATATGCCAGTAGATGCTACGTTGTGCACTAATACGGATAATCCTGTATTAGGAGAAGAATTTAGAGTTTCCAGCATGACTTTGGACCGTAAGAGGAAACCCAAACAAACCCAGGGAGAACAAGTGGACTGCACACAGGGGGAAAACAAAAACAGGACTGCGATTTATATAAAATATATTTTCAAATCAAAATAGAACTGCAAGAATAGGAAGCCTAAAAGAAAAGAAAAGCATCCATGCAGGGTGTGTAAAATGGAAAATGAACTGACTTCCTGGCCCAGTGTGAACAGCAGTCAGCTCCTCGTGGCTCTGAGTCCTCAGAGCAGATGGACGGTTTGATATTTTGGCTCGGTCATTAACAGGCCTGGCACCCGTCCTGCTCCCATTAAGATATTTTCAATTAAAGCCAATCAGTGAATGAAGAACCAGTGCAGGGAAAGTGGCGAAGGAAACTGATATATGAAGTCGCCGATGAATCTTTAATCCCAACCAGGAGGATCTTTCTGCTGAGTCACTTACTGATCATGGTGCTGCCTCCGGCCAGAGCAGCCTTGGTGCCCTGGTAGAAGTCATCGGCGGACACCATGCCTCGATCGGGCATCTGGAAACGCGTGTGCACGTCGATGCCGCCCGGCATCAACATGCGGCCGTGGGCATCGATGGTTTTCACCCCGCCGGGCACAATGAGATTTTCCCCAATTTGTCTAAAGAAACGGACAAAAGAAATTAAAAACAATCCTAAGCAGAATAGATAAGCACATAAGAAGCTAGGTCCGGACTAGTTTAATGATAGCCAGAGAGATTCTTTTAAAAAAGGATGGAAGAAAGAAGGGGTGCCGTCAATCCAGGAGTGGGCTTGTGAGATGGCTAGGGTGGCGCATTTAAAAAAATGTCATACAAACGGTTTTCCAGATTAGATGTCTATACGGGAAAGTACCTGAGCTTTCTGGAGGGCTCCTAGGAAGCTTTGTGCTGGGGAGAGATACGTGTATGATGGGCTTATGATGTTGTCATTTATACATATGTTTATTTGGTTTATTGTTTATTGTCTATTTTGATGAATGGTCTTGAATATTGTAGTTACTGTGTCATCTTTTCTTGATTTTTGTCTGGGTGGGTGGTGATGAGGGGGGGTGGGATATGTTCATGTTGCAAATTGTATGTTTTGTGGTTGTTGTGTTAAAGTTAAATAAGAACTGTTAATCATAAAAAATTAGAGAAAAGAAAAACTAAGAAAAGAATCTATAAACAAACTAAAAATTAAAACTTTACATCTGTTTTAAATACATTATTTAATGAAAGATGATCATCAAGACATCATAATAATAAAGTAATAACAATAATAATATCATGGAAATTAAATGAAAAACAAACAAAGATGCAATAAAGTGTTATATTCCAAAGAAAGATATGGGCTTTTATATTAAACCCTGAGCTAATACATTTGTATTTACAGACCTTTAACATCATTAGGAAAGGCTCCCCATATATCTTTGATTTCATACTTGGTAGATTTTAAATATCAAATCATGTACAAAGTCAAACATAAGTCTAAACTTGAAAGTATCCAAAACCTGTCAAAACTTTAAGAAAACACACAATGATTTAAGGTATTTGATGATTTAAGGAATGTTTTTTTTTTTTTTTGTACTTCAACTTTAGTAAAGTCATGAACCAGTTGTAGTAAGGAGCTAAAAACATGTAGCAGACTGAAAGTTTTAAAGTACAAAAATGCAGGATCAGAATGGCATGTTGCCATTATTATAGTAGAGATGTTGTACTTTTTGGTTGACTTTTGATGCCAAATACGCTGTGTATTGTACGAATAACCTGTAGCTTCAGTCTACACCTTTTCAGTCTGTAGATAATCTTTTCTGTTGTGTTGTCTTCTACTGTGATGTTTTGGTGGAAGTAAATGCCTACTTTGTCAAGAGTTTGTGTATATGCAGTGTGTCCTGAGGCCTGTACTACGAAGCAAGATCAACATGCCTGGATTTATTTCCGTTAGCCGGCTTCACCTAACCTAACAACCGCGGCCCCGCATAAGTTGTGACACGACGGTGGTTATCAACTTGTTCAAATCAACCCAGGGTTTCCCAATCTAGCGACGAGCGCGTTCACATAAAAGAGGCGGTGTTTGCACCATACAACCAATCGCCAACATGGACAAGTCTACCACAGCCACATATTTTACACAAGAAGAGCAAACGATAATCCTACAGAAATTTGAAGAACACAGACATGTGATACAGGCAAAAAGCAACACAGTCGCTGCATCTTAACCCAGGAAGGAAAGCTGGCAAAACATTGCCATTGACGCTTTAAATGCGTAAATTACAACGCTTATTAATATCACTGCCCCATCAGTCAGGCACAAGATTTGACCACAATTACACCTGTGCATTCCATAAACTTTCGTTGCTGTAGCCTATTCTTTTAGTTGCAACCCTGGCAGTGGTAAGCGATCCACTTCTGGGATAGCCCAGTTTCCACCGGAAATTCCACCGAATGTCCTTTTTTTCGACCAGATTTCCGTTACCCAACGCTTCCTTTGTGTTGGAATCCAAAATCCGGTGGATTTATGACGACTATGGTTAACTGCTCCTCAGATCTCTGCAGGGTAAATCCAGACAGCTAGCTAGACTATCTGCCCAATCTGAGTTTTCCGTTGCACGACTAAAACAACTTTTGAACATACACATGTTCCACCAAAACAAGTTCCTTCCCGAGGCTATGCTCCAGCGGCACCGTGCAGAGCTCAGCACCGCCCAAGACAGTTGTTTGTTTTAAAAAAATGCCAATAAACCAGAGCACGTTTTTCTCCCATCCCGGAATGCTGTGTGAACTATCCAGACCCTCCTCCGCAGCGTTGTGGAGGAAGGTCTGGCAAAGCGAGACTATACCCAGCCCTACTCAAGACACAGGCGGAGACGCAATCTAATGCCATTTGTTAACTGACGTACCGAGAGATGTCCACTTGTGATCAGATTACCCAAGATGCCTGTTAATGCAAGGTCTGAACCATTGTTTTGCCTAATTGTTACAGAGTGAAATAAATTCCAATTTCAGTGTGTCTGTAGGGCAGAATGGCTGCATGTCTAAGGTGCAGACTGATATACTGTTTTAGTTTTAAATTTTAATTATTACCATTTTTTTGTATTTGCAATAAAAAAAGAGAGACAAGTGAGACACGTTTAGGACTTTGTAAACATGATGAAGCTTGAGGAAAAACCAGTAAACTCACTTGATGACTCCATCCTCCATATAGATGTCAGCACAGAAGGACTGGTCATCGTTCACGATCTTCCCTCCTTTGATCAGGAGACGATCACTCTGGAAAACAATAAAGATGATTAGTCGCTGCACATTTAAACACTACATTAAATATTTCATCAGGAAGAGCTGGTGTAAAACTGTAGGAACAAGACACTGGTCTGGGGTGTTATAGACACTAGGGATGTCACGAGAACCAATACTTGCGATACCTTCTGGTTCTAAAATGACAAAACACCGTGGCACCGTAGGCACCGTTAGCGACGATGCCAGTGTTAGCAGCATCGGTGCTGCGCCTCTTCCGAAACTGAGTATAGTATACGCTTCAGAGTGTTCTAGTCGACACATTCAGAAGTAGGAGGTCACACAACAAGTGGCCGAAGTCACGCTCTTCTACTTCCGGTACATATCTTTTGAAAAACTATGAACGGAGTCAACAGCGATAGATTCTACCAACCTAAAAAACAGCATGTTCACTGCAAACTCATGGTCCTCTCTTCCTGATTTACAGTCCCCCTCTCTTGGCTTCAAATAACTCACCGTTGTCGGCTACAGCCGCTGAACAGGCTACACGTTGTAAACAGCCGTGGCCACTTGCCAGGTCCTTCGATAACGTTAGCTAGCAGTTAGCATGGCGGCGTTAGCCACGGTTAGCCAGGAACAGTTGGGATCACTTTACTGGCTGTGTCTCAATTGTTTTTGCGAGTAACCTCGGGTTAAAACTCGGGTACTCTAACTATATAATGCTATAAAATACACAAATGTTGAAATGACATAAAATGCCCGTCCCTTGTAGCCGTGATTAAGTTAAGCTAATGCTTAGCTACCTGTTTAAGTACATGGGATCTTAGAAAATCCTTTTTTTTACCGTGGTATCGAAATCGGCATCAAGAATCGTGTTATTTTACTGGTAATGGCACCGACTACTGAATTTTTGGTATTGTGACACCCCTAACAGACACCTATAAAAATATGCTTCTAAGAGCGAGTTTCCTATTTGGCTGGATTGGACGCTGGATTAAGTGCATTTGACAAAAGACATTTTGGGAAATGTCACATAAAAGAGTGAATTGGCACTCGCAACTAAGAATAAATACGCCAAACCTGCTGGATTTACATAGCAGCCTCTGCTTGGCCTCTTTAGGATGCATTCTAAAGAGGAACCCATGGCTGTCCAATGTCTTTCAACTGATATTGGCTTTCTTCATCTTCACACAAACACACACGCACACACACACACACACACAACACTCCTAATATTAATCATCGGATGCATGGTTGAAGGGGGAAACAGGTGACGACACAGACAACAGAGAGCTGTGTTGTTTGGATCAGAACCAGGTTTCTGTGCAGATGTTTTAACAATGACACGCATTGTAATGTGATGGGGGTGGGGGGGGGGTAGAGAAAGAGATTGATAAGAAAAAACATGCAGCGGGAGAATATGAAAGGCGAGGGAAAGGGAGGTAAGGAGTTGAATAATGGCGTTGGATCTGAGGGCGAGTCGGCATGCCATTTACCATGTTTACCATTTTTATTTTGTTAAGGAATAAAGAAATTAAATGTTAATAGAAATAGATACATTAGGATGAGCCTGAACCATAATGAATCAATGTGTTTTTTTTATTTTTTGCACTTTGTACTGTAAACTTTATGGCCTCTCTCTCTCTCTCTCTGAGTGATTTGTCAAGTCTGTGTGAAGAAATATATTTTCATTTTTAAACTTTTATTCATATAACCTGGAAGACCCCCTAAAAAAAACAAATTATTGGCGGTAGGTAGGGAAAATGGTCACAAAAGTGTGTATTGGTTAGTATGTGCAGCAGTTCAGTTGTGCCCTTCTTCAGTGCAGCAACAGTAACTGTTCCTCACTGCTCCCCTTTTTTTATTCCAGCTCTGCTTGAACAACAAAATGAGGGGTAAAGTATTCACTGTTGCAACAATAAAGGCAGGAGTCCGCCTCCAGACACACCCCTCCACCCTCTTCATGTGGTTGAGCTGTCACAGGAACGGACATGAGAGAACCAATCAGAGCACAGACTGTGTAATCAATCATCCATGCCTGTTGCTGTGCCACTTGTCTCTGTGAGGGAGAAGAGGGGGGGGGGCGGGTCTGCCACCTCCACAGCCTCCCACCCTGAGCCTCTCACCTCCCACCACCCCATCCCTCCATCAAGTCACCCCGCCGGCTTGGGTCCTCTGTCCAAAAAGGGAGTGGCAGTGCTGGTCACAAGGACTCCAGCATCCGCGGCTAACAAAGGCTGCTCTGTTCAAGGCGCTGCCGCTCGCTGCAGCCCGGCCAGCAGCTCTGGCTCCAGACACAACTGCTGCTGCTCTGCAAAGGCTCGCAGTCAGAGCCCCGCCCCGAATCTGAACCAGCACATACACAGCTGAGGCACTGCAGAGTCCACTTTTTCAAATATTACATACTTTTTTTTTTCTCCATTTTCTTTATCTTTCATGCCACAGATTTCTCAGCCACAGATCAAACCTAATATATCTTTGCATGAACAAGGAGCACCAGGAGCAGGTGGAGTTTAAAAAAAAAAAAAATTCCAAAACATGCAACCCTAAGATCCGTGGGGGGGGGGGCAGGGCGGGGGTAAAATAATAGAGCACACAAGGCCAAATTGCCTCCTAAATTACCATATGACCGGTTACAGACAAGCATTTCCGTCACAGCCACTCCACATAAAAACACACCGGGGCTACATTCACTTCCAGCTAACTTAACAGAGAACAGCATCATTAATCTCTTTTAACCAAATATTCTCTGTCTAGCTAAAAACACTGGATCTGCAGCACGTTACCGCGTCGTTCACTACCGAGCCTGTTTCGTAACCGGTAGGCTACTGGCAACGTGATCTTCACCTGTTTGACTGACTTCACCAGATAGTATGCGACTGTCCTTGTGTTTTTACAGACATGTGAACTCACCACAGACACTTGCCTCATTCATGGACTCACGGTGCACGCTGCTGAGAATGAATAGAAACACTGGAATGGCTTTGGATTAATATACTTGTTAATCCAAGGTGCCAGACACCGTCTGAATCATTCCGGCCCACTTTAACCCCTGTGCACATGGAATATCTTTGAGTTTTGTAATGTTGATCGACAAAAGAAGCAGTTGCAAAAGTCATTTTGGGCTTTGGGAAATTGTGAGTTGTCACTAGTTTCTGACATTTTTTAGACTAAATGATAATAGACAGATTTATCAATAATGAAAATAATGTTTTGTTGCAAAAGTAATCTTAGAGTACTCCACTGATTTAGCTTTGCACACTTGTCAGACTCATGATGGATGCAGCAGAACCAGAGATAGTCTTACTTCCTTGTCAAAACCTGGGGCCTACATTACCCACAATGCAATGTGACCGCCAACAGTTTAGTCTGAGATTTGGGTGCATTATGCTAGTAGAGGCTGATGTAGCATCGAGCCACTAGCCTCAAGCGGAGATATACAGGAAAGTGCCGCAGGTCGGAATCAAACCCGCAACCCCATATATGAGGACTGAGCCACCAGTTGCTCGCTTTACCAGTAGGACACACACACACACACACACAGTCTGGAAAATGCTTTGCAGTTGTCATCTGAAAGGTGTGGCGAGTCAACGTTCTGACAGCGCTGATGGAAGTAATGTGAATAGATCATGTGGTAATCTTCGACCTATGCTCTGGTGGAGCGCCTGGCTTCGCTCCAGCCCAGTGCTGGCCTGTTTTCATCCCAACAACTGCTTAGAAATATGCCGTTACATCATGTGCCTCATCATGGCTGTCATCATCACAGTGCTCACTGGAGTTTGCCAAGAGACTTTGGTTCTCAAGTCAACGCTCATATTTTCACAGGCCCAGAGGCAAAATTATCTTTTCAGAAACAATTACTCATTTTTGATCCATAAAGAGGGGCTAGTTTTTGGGTTACTTAGTGTGGGAGAGGCAGATGGTTTGTAAAACGTCTCACTAAAAAGGTGCTTTTTGTCTGAAAAGGGTTTCGTTTTTTAGCTTCAGATGCAGAACAAATTAGCAGAACAATTACTTGCCCTGAATCCAGACTGTATAATCCTCCGATTGTTTTGGAGCTCACAGGGGTTGGAGAGAGAGTGTCTGATTGTACTGGCTCAGAGCCAAACATGACAGTGACCTTTCCTTCATGGGAACCTCTCACAGCCTCACAAACAGGATGTGGACAAAGCTCAATGGGCTCACTGTTACTGAACTTACGTGTTTTCATTCCAGACTACAATGCGTAACCCCGCTAATGTAACTGCAGAGAACTTCCACTCTCTGGAAACTTCCGGCTTCTGAACTGATTGCAGTTCCACCAGAGTTCCATATGAGGGCGCTCACAGGCGAGTGCAGAATGAATGGGACTCTATGGAGCTATACCCCTCAAAATCCACTTTTCTCAGCATATCATTTTTTGTCTAGTAATTTTAATGTTGCATTTGAGAAGGGAGGCTAAGAAAATACACGCTGCCGGGTGTTAGATTAGAAGTCGCCTTTTTGTTCTAAAAAGCCTTTTAAAATGTCAATGATGTCATACACATATACGGCCAGAGATAATGCGGCAAGCTCTGAGTCGCTTCCTTTGTTCTCTCGAAGCATCGACAACACAGCTGACAGGTTAGCCTCTCCCTGTTAATACACGTGCTAGAAAGAGGTTTGCTAATGTTTTAAAGACCACGCCGAAATATTCACTCTGACATTCTGGTTCCGCTTTGGATGCCGTCAAGCAGGATCTCTGATCGTAATCAGTCCTTCACTGACCAATCAGCATTCATTAGCAGAATGCTAGCGTGTTATGGGCAACAACGACTCAACCTGTAAGAAATCAAAAGGATATAAGTACTACAACTTTCGACCTATAATCCATGTGAAACTTGCAAAAACTATAATCAAATCTGAGATTTCTCAACGACAATCAGGCGAAAGAGACAAATTTAGCCGTCTAGCTCTATAGAGTCCCATTCATTTTGCACTCGGGTGGCCTGCATGACCACGAAGAAAAATGTGGAGTGGAAATAAAGCTGAATGAACTTGTTTTATGAAGGAACAATAAATAAAAAAAACAAGTCTGCTGCTTTCAAGCCAACAAGGCAAGCAAGATTCAGGTTAGCATGATTTATCTAGACATATAAACAGATGGATCACTAACAGGTCAACAAAAGAGTCTTCTCTGCTTCCCCTATATCTTGATAAATATAATCCAATGCAGCTTTTTTGTTGCCAACGGCATGCTTGAAAAATTAGCTGGTTTAAAGGAAGGTTGGAGGCAAAAGTTGAAGAACCACTGCTGTAATCTTTAGAACTGCATTGACTGATTGTTTTGGCCACTTGGGGGCAGCACAACAAGCTCTATACAAAACACCGACATGTTATCACCTAATGGCTAAAATGCTAGCAAACAGTCGCGTATCTACACATCCAGCAGACGCAGAGCAACATTAGCATTCATTTGGAGTTGTGTTTCAGGTGACCTGGCGGATATAATTCCAATGTTCGCGCAGCTTTTAGCGGTTTTACTCTCCCCTTAACTCCTGAACAGAATATCTGACTTTTTAGCCATTAAATGCTCCACTTTCTTCACCAGCTAGTCGCTAGTTTTGTCTGTCTGCCGTTTGGTGCTGGGAAACCACCCACAGTGGGTTTATCAGAGCTTTTTCGCTGAAAACAGCTGCCTTCTGCGTCTGAAAACAGCACTGATGAGAGCGGTGAGAGTCACCGAAAACAGCAAAGTTGATGGCTGTAAAAACCAAAACAATGATCTCAAATCCCACATTTCGACTCCATGGTAAGTTTTGGCACAGCTCACCTCAACTCGTTACTTCCAAAATGTTTCAATTTTGGTTTTCCATTAGCAAAAGTTGTGGATCTAGTACTTTTTTTGGTAACATCTCGGTCGAGGTACCAAACGAGCTGAGCTGACACTAGAAGGTAAGGTTAAAATACTGCATTGGTCAGAGAGAATCGGCACTTGCGTGACACCTCGCACAAACTCGCCATTTCTTAATAGCCAAGCTACCGTCTGCAGAGACGGCAATTTTATATATATATATATATATATATATATATATATATATATATATATATATATATATATATATATATATATATATATATATATATATATATACACACATTTTATATACCCAGATTTATTTTAATTTTTTTTAAATGGCACTCCCACAAAACTACGCCGTACAACTGACAAAGCGCAGACCTTCTTCTGTTCGGTTCCCGATAAAAGGATTCACCGCAGTTTTGCGCAGCATCGCTATGGATATCAGCTGAGAATCCCGCCTACACAGTGGGGGTACTATCTGCAGTGGAAAAGAAATCGAGAAAAGGACCTGGTACCAAAACTGAGTTGAGTCGAGCCGAACCATGCCGTGAAAATGAGGCACTAGACGCTCCGCTGACCTGAGGAGAGCTGCAGATTCAGGTGGTAATTCTGTGGGCTCACACTTTAACATTACAGTCATATGACGCATAAAATTATTGATAAAAGCAGCTTAAAACAAACATTTTAAGAAGTCTTTCTAATGCAAAAGGCTGCAGAGTATAAAATAGACTACAGATGCTGGACTCTGGGAATATTGATTACTTCTGTTACAGCCAGTCAGATGAATCTGTTGGATCATATGGCTCCTGTAAGCTATGATGATTAATTACATATTTTGTAAAAACAAAGCCATGCAGGTGAAAACTAAAACGCTCAGCAGAGGAAAAAGTCTTATGAAATCAGGACGAAATCCATTTGGGCGCTATGAAAACGCCTGCCAGTGTCGGACGTAACCCGGCAACGTAGTGTGTTGTTCTCCAAATGGAAAATACCCTGGGAACATTTGTGAAGTCAGGTGGAGAATGCTGCCAGGTCAGACTTTCAGCACAATGATTTATGTGTGTCCTGGATTATTGAAAAACCAGCCTGCTACTAAAATCATCTCCCTACATGTTCAGACAACTGCTTTAAAAACACATGTTACCTATTTATTTATTTTTTAAATCTAAAAACAGAACACTTGCTCTTTTAACATAACCAGCTAAACAGAAATTGAGCTAATCTTAACCCCTTGGTTTGCAAAAAACTGTACAAACTACAGATACAAAAATATGTTAACAGTGATTTTTGTGCATTTATTAAACTGATATTGGGCAATTAAGATACAGTGTGACCCATAGAAGAGTAATCCATAGGTAGAGGATTCAGATATGACTTTTCATTCAAACTTGATGAAATATGCCCTTGAATGCACTCTTTAACTTAAGAATACCTCATAAATTCTCTCTTTGACAATAAAAAAAAGCACTTAAATTCGCACTTCAACTGAACCCCCGCCCCCCCCCCCAAATTCTTCAACTGTGAAAAAAAATTCTTATTGGCCTCTTTCTGTAGTTCATTGAGGATATAGTGCAGCGGAAAGCACCACAATCCTGTTACAGATTTTACTCAACACTAATCTCCTTTGTTCAGGCGGTGATTAATAAAAATAAATAAATAAAAAAAAGTTCACTTTCTCTAAACACAAACACACACTAACACATTGCATATTCTCTCAGACTTCTGGCTTTATGAATGGGGGGATTCAGGATCATTTTGAGCATGAAAGAAAAGCCGGTGGGTGGGTGATTTGGAGAAAAGTGTGTTTGTGTGTATAGACAGTGCCCTGGGCTACTGTGCACTGTGAGATAACAGCATGAACACACTAAAACTACACACACACACACACACACACACACACACACACACACACACACACACGCAGAGCTGCCACAGGGGACAACTACTGTACTCCAGGTATACTAGCAGACTGCCTAATGATCTCTCATCCCCTGGGGATTGTAGTCTTTAATCCAGGACAGTCTTATTATAGCCTCTGTCTATTTTTACCTTCCTTTAACATGGACTTTAGAGCTGCAGTTACTCAAACATTAGCTTTGCTTTTTACTTTGCTGCTTTCGTCTGTATTTATATCCTTATCTGTCAAGACACACTGCTCTCGTTTGGGGCATATTTATTTTGGCTTGATGACAGTTTTGATAATACATTCATCTTTTAGGTTATTTATCAAGAGAAAAATGCCAAACATACTCTGTTTCAGCTTCGCCAAAGTGAAGATTTGCTGGTTTTCTACATTTAATATCATTTAGGGCTGCAACTAATCATTATTTTTTTCCATCTGTTGATTAGTTCTCTGATTAGTTGCTTAGCTATTTAGTTTTTGAAATGTCAAAAAATAGCTCAAATGCCCATCACAAGTTTCCAGCGTCCAATGTGAAATCTTTAAATGACTTGTTTTGTCCAACTGACAGTCCAAAACCCAAAAGATATCTAATATACTGTACAGTGAATCTGGGCAAAGTCATCAGGGCTTAAATACCTTATCAATTCAACTGAAAACTGAATGTATGAATGGAATGTCAGAAAAAAACAAGTCATTTAAAGAAGTCACCTTGGACTCTGGGAACTAGTGAAGGGCTTTTTTTTTACATTTTAAAAACCAAACCATTAATCACAATAAACACATTAGCTTCAGCCCTACTTGACTCTATATTTCACTTCGATCACACACACCTTTTAACTCGGCTCTGGTTTAGCTGTATGCATCGGAGATTTGGAGAGCACAGAAGCTCCTAACCCAGGTGGTGAACTTGTGAGGGCTCATTCATATTTGATGAGATCTGCCTTAAGTACGTCCCTGCCTGTGCAGCTGACCCGACTCCATCTGTCCAACACAAACCAGTCAGCTCTACTGTTCTACAGACTCTAGCACTCCACCCCTAACGACCGGGGATGGATGGATGGATGGATGGATGGATGGATGAAACATTTGAATTCCGCATTTACAATCCAAACTCAAAATTCGATTGGCTTGTTATGCAAAGAGAAATGGAACACACAGAGTTCCTTTGTCCATGCTGCGCCTCTCCCGTTAAGTTTTTATTCAATTTAACCTCATTCATTTCCTCTCCAGCCTCCGTTTGGTTTAATAAGCTCATCTACTCTTCACCCCGACGCCTGTTCAGTGAAGAAGCCCAGTGGTTACAGAGGTAGTTCTCTTAAAAAAAAATGATATCCACAAAGTCACCGAGACATTCAGCTATTCTGCAGCTACAGTGTCATGCAACACATTCACCATGCTCAGTTCTTATGAAAAAAACATTTCAAATTCTGTCCCTGACCCCCCTTTTTCTGTTCAAGAATAGGCAGTCGATCCATTTAGGTCCGACTTAATCACTGGTGGGACTACAACCCCTGCTAATCCTCTGATCTCCCCACCAACCGGCTGCTGCGCCTCAAACACTCTGCAGAGTGGCCAGGGGGAAATGATTCACCTGAGAGGCTGCCTGTTTTCACCAGAGACACCATGATATTAATCGGTCATTATATCATAAATGACGACTTTATAAAACAATCAAAATATGCAATTAAAATCTTAAATTAAACTAGCCAGTGGGACATAAATGTGAGACTTTTCTCTCCCCGATTGGTTTTCTCCACTTGCAATAAGACTTTTTTTTTGGGTATTATTTCATTCATTTAGAGAAATATCAGCTTGTGTTTCAACATCTCTTCTCCTTTGCACAATAGGGCTGCAACTAAAGTTCCCAGAGTCCAATGTGACTCCTTTAAATTGCTGGATTTGTCTGCCTAAGAGTCCCAAACTTAAAGATATTCAATTTACAATGGTTGAGAACAAAGACATATATAGCAAATCCTCCAGAAATTAGAATGTTTGACCAAACAATTATCACAATTTTTATCAATAATTTTTCCATCAAGGCTGGAACGTGTATGCCCAGGACCCACACATAAGCAAACATCCACAGATGTTGACCTTTTCGGATATAAAGTGGTGCGGTTTTTTTTTTACATTTCACCTTCTGACAGAAATAGTGCGATATGCAAGGCTGCAGTACACATTTTTGGGATTCGGGAGATGTGCACATCAGCTCCTCTGCGAGTCTCTGAGGCCTACAGTTACCCATAACACCCCTCTCTGCGTAGACTTAGGACGCCTGCATGAGCACGGACACTGTGGTGCCAAAACCTGTGTCGTTGGCCACTTTGGCTGCACTGTCTGACTTCCATCATGTGCAGAATGGATGGAGGTTTAGGCTTCTTCTGATACAGTAGAAATATGAATGAATGCATTCATAGGCGATGGGCCCCCTGGGCGCAGATGTCTAAAAAGTCCCCTGGTCCTTACTAGCAGCCGCCACCCCACCCACATCACGTCATCGCACTAATTATAGTTTATTATAGTAAGTGAATTAGATTTTTTCAGAAGAACTGAACCAACTGAAAAATCAGGCACCTAACATGGAGGCTATAGCTTAGGGGCCACCTGAGAACCTTTGCACCCCTTGGCTTGTCCCTGGTAGGCCTGTTAGACACTCATTATAAGCCAAAAGATTCATTACATTAATGCATCTTTCTATCTGCACAAAACATTGACTCCAATTTTTATTGAGAGCCCAAAATATGACTCGCAGGCAGCTCCCTCCATATGACTTTTGATCTGCATGTTCTGAGCCATCTTTGACATTTTAACCCAATTACTTCCCTTCACTCCCCAACATCAGCATGGGGGTACAGTGACCTCCTTCCTATATGCATCTTCCCTTCATTACACAGCTGAGAGAGAAACATGGAAGGAAATAGGACCCACCGTCCCCTCCCTCCCTCCCTCCCTCCCCCCGGCTCCCCTCCCTATTCTCTACTTTCCATTGAACCACCACCATCACCAATGCAGCTCCGCTATAAATTCAGGGAAATAATCTGCCCCACACTAACACCACAATGTGCCCTTAGATGCTCCTGCAACTCTAAAAGATATATGAATCAAAAAGTCAGCTTCTCCTTAGTGAAAGGAGAGCATGAAAAAGAAAAATAACCCCAGCCGGGTACTGGGTGTTACAGCGGATGCAGGGAAGCATTTGCCCCACCAGTTGGTGTGCAGTGATACCCGGACTCCCAGACACACCGTGTAACAAAGACCACCGGCGTGAAATCTCAACTGTCATGCATACCATGCACAAAGAATGGCAGACTGAGTGTGAATCTGCAGCAGACATTAATCTTCGAAAGGTTAAGTGGTCGGTGGATGAGCACTTGTCGCAAAGATGCTGCAAAAAAAAAAAAAAAAAAGAAAATCACATTTGTTTCAGCCTCAGCACACTATGGGCGGCCACATAGATTTATCGATGCTAACGAGCGGTTAGTCTCCCGTTAAGCAGATTTGACAATAAAACCGATATGCACGTGCGAAATATATTTCAGAAAGCAAACGTGCGCTCATATCCTTCAGCTCCGAGCTCAGATTTAGTCGGAGAGGGCAGCGACACAGGCACCATGCCGCCCCGGTGACATCCTGCACCCACACCCGCAGGCCCACCCGCCCAGACCCCGGCAGACACCCGCCTGCTTATAGCCTATTCTCTGCTAGGTCACCAGTAAAACAGCCCAACACTCACTGTGATGCGGGGGATGTTCTTCTTTCCCTGATAGCCAGACATCTTCACCGGTGGTTAGTCTTGCTCTGCGCCGTGGACCGCAATCAATGCGACGGGATACTCGGATTACCGCTGCTCGCACGCCGGGGGTTGGAACAAGGATGCCGATGAAGGAGAAGCTCGCAGCTGATCCTCACGAGGCCACAAATGTCAAGAATCAAACTAGCTCTCAACTCCGGATCCAGTCCTGGCAGCCTCCAGGTCTCCAAGCCTGCATGCACCAAAGCTTTCCTTCCCAGACGGAGTCAAACAAGAAGGGGAGGGGAGGGACCGCTCGCGAGCCTCTTCCCATAAAAAAAGAACCACACGGAGCATGCGCAGAGCCTCGCCCTGCTCCACTGACAGGAAAGAGTCACTAATGCCATCAATTGCTCTCCTTGGATTAGTGAGAGGCAGAGAGTGCACCAAGTGAACAAATGAAGAAACACCGAGCAGCCATCTTAACTCTACTTCATCTGTTGTGTCTCAAAATCTGAATTGTATTAGAATAAATGAAATCTCAGCCAGTCCACTCACCTGTTCCCAGCCCTAATGAACTTGTTTCTGCACTTTTCTTAAATCACGTTTTATCGGTGGTTTAAACAGTCCCAAGATAGTTTCAAGGTGTGACTATTAACAGGAAGTGCCACTTGTTGGGATCAGGCTAGACAGCATGTAGGAGACGACCTTTTATATACAGTCTATGGAGACGACATGGGATTTATCTTTTCCTCTGCAGAAGCCTGTTTAGAAGCATATATTTGGTCTGTATTGAATAACAGGGTGGATGCCCCAATTTATAATCAAAAGAGACAGAATAAAATCAGATTGACAATAGTTCAGTGTAAAATGACATTCAGTATCCGAATGCTTCATGGACTCCATCTTTCCTCCAATCGTTAATTATGGACAACTGACTTTTTCATTTAAAGTGAGAAATATACTCTGCTTACTTCTTCTTATACTTACAGTACACAAGTAGAGAAGAGTCATAAAGCCAGGAAATGGACTCAGTAATGTCAGTTACAGAGCGACAGAAGGTTTGCTAATATTAGCTAACCACTAGACCTACTCGGTCTTAGACCAACAAAAGCTGTGACTGCAAAACTATTGAGCGTATTAAATTGAGAAAGTGCATTTTTATTTCTTATGTATTCAACTTTTCATGTATAAGCGGAAGCATGTGTTGTTCTTTAAATAACCTGACTAACCTGATGCTTCACAGGTCTGGATTGTTATCCAAAGTTTAACCTTTAATTATCGCCACATCCATGTGTAAAGATGGGGATCATTTGAATGACCTAAATGTCCCATATAGTCTTTTTTATAATATAGCTGGTCGAGGTGCTATATAAATACTGTGAAAGTATCAAAATGTTCAATCCACAGAGCAATGCACATAGCCCGTATTCAGAAACTGTGTCTTTAAATGAGCCGTCAGGAGTTCTGTACAGTTTTGATGTCACAACTATACTATATATAGGTAGAAGGTGTCATTAAAGTGCAGGTACAGTCATTCCCCGGCTGCATTGACGGTGCAGAAACTGAGTGCTCAATTGCGGAAGACCAATCAGAGCAGACTGACGCTAAAATGGAACGTTTCAGACAGAGGGTGAATACAGGTATATTCAGACAGACAGTATATGAAAAATAATGTGTTTTTTGAACATTAAAGCATGTAAACGTGTTCTAGTAGAAACCCAAAATACGATCATGAACCTGAAAATAAACATGATATGTCCCCTTTAATCTATTGCTGGGCAGCTTGAGAATTTTCCCACAGAGATTAAAAAAAAGTCTTATTTCATAATAATGTATTTATAATTTTATTTGTTGATTATATTTTGTATTATGAATCTGAATCTGCAAAATAACTAGTAATTTATTAAATAAATGTAGTGAAGTAAAAAAGTACAATATTTGCTTCTGAAATGTAGCAGAGTAGAAGTATGAAGTAGCAGACAATGAAAATACTTAAGTAAATTACAAATTAATTTAACTACAGCACTTTGAGTAAATGTACTCAGTTACTTTCCAACACTGCAGTCTGCTAATGTGATGACCAAGCATGATCCTAAGATGTAGGCTAGCTTTTAAACATCCCATCATTTAATTTGATCCCTCTTTGTATTAATATACAAGAACAAATCCATTCATGTCAAATGTATATTCTTTTATCAGACGAGGTAAACTACTCTACATGTAAGACTTGAATAGCTATAAGAGAGAGATAAGAAGGAGTAGGTAAAGAGAAGATTGTGTGGCTAATGCAATCAATATGTAACATGATGCCCAGCTCCCCTACACAAAGCTTTTAACAACATCCTAAGTGCCTAAATATTAAGTAAAGGAAGCATGAATACTGTTAGTGCCACCATTTACCACCCAGCTGTGAAACCTGGATGGGGAGTTTGAAACAACAGCAGAAAAGTTGTCAGATTTTCCTGCAAGTCATGCAAGTCAGAGCTGCCATCTCTTCCATCTCTTGTCCATCAGCTCCACACCCAGAATTCTGCTGTTAGAGAACCTAAACACACGGGCACAACAATGCAGCAGCCATGCATCACATCATGTGTGTGTCCCATTTAGAACCTGGTTAACCTTTTTGCTGCCCCCCCCCCCATTCAGACCTGTTAAAACTGCAGATGTTTTGCTCAAGGACACTTCAATTCAGATTCAGTTGATGAGCACACACTGTTTTATGTACTATCAGCTGTATTGTGCAGCAGACGGGCTAAAATGAACACTAATGTAAGCTCCAACTACACAGGAGCCACTCCCTCTGGCAGCTCTACATGGTGGGCCCTCTCCTTCTACTCTGTTACATCACACTGCTTTCTGGGAAGTGTAGTCAAGGCAAGTTGCCTGGTGTACATTGTCTGTAAGCTTAGACAAACTCAAATGAGTGGCAGAGGCTGGAATTGGAACACTTTTAGGTGAAAATGGTGCAATTCTTTTTTGCACAGATCTGAATGTCGTATGACAGAAATGAGAGTTGGAGAGAAAGACGACAAAAAGATACGTGGGTTGAAAAAAATACACAATATACGCATGCAAAACACAAGGAAATTACCTTTTTATCATCCAGGTTCTGCAGAGCTTCTTTCCCTGTGCTCTCCCGTATCTCCACCTTCCTCGGCTGGGAGATGTCGGTCTGCCGGTCAATGACTCGCCCGTCACTCTTGCTCCTGCACGCCGAGAGCGCATCAAAGTCCAGCGTCTTGCTGTCCGAGGAGCCTTCCACCGGGCAGAACATGCCACAGAATTTCTGCCTCGGCCTGGCGGGGCTGTCAGAGCCCATGCTCTTGAAGAAGGCTGGTACTTCCCCGGCGGTCGACATGCCTTGCAGGCGGGGGGCTGTTAGGTTTCTGGGGGAGTAGCTGCGCACAGATGCTCAGAGGCTCAGCTTCTTGTATCTTTTTTTTTTTTTTCTGCTCCGCACGCCTGGACAGCCACCGCCTTTGCCGGTTTTCAAGCGCAGGTGGTCGCACTGTGACAAAAGATCTGTTGGGCTAATGCTGCATGAAAACACTCCCACTGTAGAGAGAGAAATGCACCATAAAGCTGCGTAATATTATGAGATATTAGGGAAGGATGAGAGAAGATCTTCCGCTGTTCTCCGAGTCTATAATCCCCCTTCAGATCAGCAAACAGTTTTGATATGCTTACTCATGAGTCTATGTTAGCGTCTAGCCTCCAGCCAATGTCCCTTTGCGATTTCACGAGTCACAAGTCAGCATATGAGGGAGAGACCTACTGTCTAGCTATGTCAAAAATAAAGATCCAATAGGCTAAGGAGGAGGATGTTTCCCGATAAGGGATTACCTGTAGCCTCTGTGAACCCGTTTAGAGACTAGCGGTGCCAGGAGCGCATCACATCTGAATGTCCGGAAGTGATCGGTCCTTTCTTGTCCAAAGTAAAGACTTGATCTACAAAACTCTAATCCATCAGGGATGACATGCCTGTCAGTGAGTTTAAAAGCTGTGTAATCTAATAGGTGAAGCATGCCATGCAGTGGTGTCTGTGTGTTTGACTCAGAAATAGTTTTCTGGCAGAAAGTGTGAGGTCAAGAAGCGAGCAGCACCATGGAGAGTTCCCCAAAGTCACACCCAGTCCAACATTGAAGGGCGCTGTCCCTTCAGCACCACACGGCCAGATGTCTCAGCAGCCACACAGCACACGTGCTACAGGACAGGTGTAGAAAATGTTGAATCATAAACAGATTATATCTAGAAGTAGTGACATGTTTGTATAATGGACAGAAAACTGTGTGCAAAATAGCAAGTGGCACATTTAAAAAAAAAGTATCTTAGAGGAAAGATTGAACCAAGATATTTCACAGAAACTTGTTCAGTGGTTCCCAAACTTTTTCCACGTAAAGGGCCCCTAAACTGACACAAATAAGACCACAGACCACCATTTGATTAGATTTTGTCCCAGGGTCCCCCATTTGATAGGAGTTTTGCTTTCAGATGTTTTATTACAGAAAGTGTATGAAACCGAAGACCAAAATAGTCATACATTCCGTCATTGTGTTATTTATGGATGGAATTATAGTGGAAACTTAAAACAGTTCCCTTTTTGCTGGGGACCCCCTGCAACCCCCTCAAGGACCCCTGGGGGTTCCCGGACCCCACTTTGGGAACCACTGGTCTAGTTGAAGTTTGTCAGCCCTAATGACGTCATCAGGGGGTACCTGTGTTTGAGATAATAATAACATCTAAAAGTCTGCAGTAGTAACGGGGACATGGAGTTACATAGCCGGTAGGGACAGTCAGATTACATGATGCCTCAGGTTGCATTATGGGCAATAGTGGAAGAAGTATTCAGATGATCGTTTACTTCAGTTAAAGCAGTAACAGTGTAAAAATACTCCGTTTGAAGTAAAAGTCTTTCAAAATCTTGTGAAAAGTACAAAAGTATTAGTATATCAACAAAAAAATCCAACAGTAATATGCAGAATGGCCCATTTCAGAATCATATATTTATTTTATTTTGATTCTGTCATTATGTAATTATTGGGAAATATGTTGGGACCCTACAAAACGAGATGATCCATCTCAAGAGGTGTATCCTAATAAAAAGATTATTTTTTGGGTATTTTTAGGCCTTTGACACGACAGCTGAAGAGATGAAAAGGGAGAGAGAGGGGGGAGTGACATGTAGCAAATGGCTGCAGTCGGAGTTCAGAGTCAAACTCGGGCCTGCTATATATATATATATATATATATATATATATATATATATATATATAGATTATCATTATTGAGGCATTAATGTGTTCATAACTTTAATGTTGTAGCTGGTAAAGGTGGAGCTTATTTTAATTTGGTTACTTTATATACTGCTGGGTAGCTTGTAAATGTCACCAAGGAGATACATGTATTCTTATCTTTATCTATAATATCACATCATCATTTATTAGTTGATTTATACATTTTTATTATTAATCTCAATCTGCAAAGTAACCCAAGGTATTAAATGCATTTATTAGGGTAAAAAGTGCAATATTTACCTCTGAGATGTAGTGGAGTAGAAGTATAAAGTCTACAGAAAGGGGAAATTCTCTACTATCTCAAAATTCTACTTAAGTACAGTACTTCAGTTTTCAAATTAGTTTATTAGGGGCGCCCGGATAGCTCAGTTGGTAGAGCGGGTGCCCATATACAGAGGTTTACTCTTCGACGCAGCAGGCCCGAGTTCGACTCTGAACTCTGACTGCAGCCATTTGCTACATGTCACTCCCCCCTCTCTCTCCCTTTTCATCTCTTCAGCTGTCGTGTCAAAGGCCTAAAAATACCCAAAAAATAATCTTTTTATTAGGATACACCTCTTGAGATGGATCATCTCGTTTTGTAGGGTCCCAACATATTTCCCAATCATTACATAACGACAGAGGAATGACAGAATCAAAATAAAATAAATAAAAAATAGAAAAACAATTATCAATAAGAAAACATACAAAAAAAGAAAAGAAAAAAGAAACCACATACAAGTAAATACATTAGTAAATGTACTTAGTTACTTCCCACCACTGATTATGGGAAATGTAGGATCCAGTTTGACCCATGCTAAGACTAAAATACATGCTATCTCAGCTATTATTTTTGACCAATCCCTTTTTTTGTCTCTTGTCAGTGTCCCAACTTTATGAATGGGGTTCCCCCTGTAGTAGTCAACATACCTCCAGGTAAACCTCTGTTACAAAAGGCTTCCTTTACTGTACAGTACTATTCTATTGGGGCCATGACTGCCCATCACTTCAACATTATACACTGAGTTTAATGTCCACCCTACTTACTGAGTTTTACTGCTGAAAGCACCGCCATTGAGAGGGACTCAAATATCTCACTATTCTATCACTATCCAGTCAAACTGTAAACCTCACTACACCCACTGTTATCCTTATATTGATTGTTTCCCCTGCAAAGTCCTGCACTGCAAACTTCTGCTTAGATAAGTGTTTTCAGACTTTGCAAACTTGACACTTTTTAGCATCAGATTTTTTTCCCCACAAGGTTCTTCATCTGATGCATTTTACCCTCTGCTGTCTTACAGCAGAGTAATGCACTGCCTGTGTTACTCACTACGCTACTATATATACAGTATATATATATATATATATATATATGTATACATCTGCAACCACATGGTATACCACACTGCAGTTACAGTTTACCAAATGCTGAATGTATTCAGTGTAGAGTGAGATATATATTTCCCTGCCCCTGTATTTCTTTCAATTTTAACTATGAGGAAAAACACATTCAACTCCATCAATATGTCAGCGACAAGCGTGACAAATTACGGAACATTTAATGTATTTGGTGTTAGTGAAAGTCTCTTCATTTTTCAATAAGTTCCTGCTCTGCATCCAAGAAAGTAAAAGACAAGCTCACTGATCTACTGACACAATATCACTACAGAAAATCTGTATAGTTACAAATAGTGATACCCTATGTTACAGTGTGTGGCGTGTTACAGTGTGTGGCGTGTTACAGTGTGTGGCGTGTGTCCTGTATTAGTCCTTCGTACAAATTCTCAAACACATGTATTAAAAGCATGCCAGAGGCTCATCATTTCTGCACACAACTCTGTATTTTCAACCATAAATCAATCCTAACAGAAATCTCAAGGCTGGTCATTCTTGCTGCGACTGTAACACTTCTTTAATCATTGTTTTTAACGCCCTTCAAGTCATCAAGCACGCACTGTGAGCACATTATAAATGATAGCTGGATCAGAGAATGTTATACTGTATAAACACACATCATAAATCTGATGTGGAAAGGTCATGTGACTATAACTGGAGTCTTCTTATTGTATTAATTTGCATCAACACATTATAATAACATCATAAGGACATCAGAACATTTTCTCATAAGCAATAACGTTGTTGTTTTTTTTTAAATATAACTTTTATTTAACAAAGAAAAGGTCTGGCCAAGACAGCAACATAAAAAATGTAACTATAAAATAAAAACAGACCATGGATATTATCATGCAGCACACAACAGCATGAGCCAGGTGTGATGAAACAAGAGACTGTCCTGCCCTGAAAAACGTTTTCATAGGCTGTTTCTTCAAGCAGCAATTACGACTCATGTTTATTTTTATAGTGGCGGTGCCCTCTAGTGGCTGTAGTAGATATGACGGGCGCAAAGCACAAAGTACAACTGACGGGGTTTGTGTCCTATTTGAAATGGCACGGCGAGTTTTTTTTCTTTACGGAACAAACGGAACTAGTGTGAAGTAGTCTTACATTGCCAGACCTATCTCCACTGTGCTGTGGAGTAAGGTCTGGCCCTCCACAGATACATTTCAGGATAGGAGGAAAAAAAAAATGCTCTGGGTTGTTTGCATTTCTTTAAACCAATCACAATCGACTTGGGTGGCGCTAAGCTCCGGACGCAGCGACGGTGCCTCTGCAAAATAGTCTCGGTAAGGAACTTGTTTAGGTGGAACATTTGCACCCCGCAAAAAACGCCACATACAATGTTAAATAGATTGTATTTATATATCGCTTTTCTAGTTTTAACAACTACTCAAAGCACTTTTACATAGTACAGGAACCATTCCCCATTCACACACATTCATACACTGTGGCCAAGGCTGCCGTTCAAGGTGCCACCTGCTCATCTGATAAACGTTCACACACACCGATGGCGCAGCATCGTTCAGTGTCTAGCCCAAGGACACTTCGACATGGGACTGCAGGGCCAGGGATCAAACCACCAACCTCCTGATTGGCAGGCGACCGCTCTACCACCTGAGTGTACAACCGCCTAGTGAAGTTAACTGTCCACGCAATACAGTAACATTTAAATAAGCTGGATCCATGTTTAAACGTAATTTGCTCTTACCAATGCATTGCCGTGTTTACTTCGTCCATAACAATACCCACCAATTGGTCCCAAAACGTCCCAGTTAGATAGCAAGGATCGTAAAAATGTTCTTTGTAAATCTTTACAATCATTCCCCAAAAGAACCAAGCAGGTCTGCCTTTTTGCACGATTACATTTTTTTTTTAAACTTGCCATTACACGTAGCTTGCTAGCTCGAAGTTTGTTGTTGTTTCCTGAAGCGAACAGATTTTATGAATGGCAACAGACAGAGAGAGGAAGGTTAGACACATCCAGTGCAACCGTTTTACAATGTTAAGACCTGTTTAAAACCATGACCGTTGGTCTCTGGTTTAGGAAAACGCTCCTGTGGGTTGTATTTCCTGCCACCGCTAGGGGCGCTAGTTTATGAAATGGTCTTCCAAATTTGTTGGGTGATGAGGTTATCAAGACAAGTCTTGTATTAACCACTGGGAACTGTGCATTTCATTATCGCAGCAGAGATTTTATGCATATCATTAGTTGTGGAAACTCGTATTAGAGGGCCGCAATTCAAGTAGGCTAATAAATGAACTCACCATGTAGTCATAGGAAAAGTGCCATAGCAACTAGTCATATCCTACATATGTAGATCTACTTTCATCAACTTACCATGTTGCTCACAGGAAAGTTAGATAGCCTTTTGAAGAATAATTTTCTGCATTAATTATGGATTGTAATGGACGTATGTCCATTTTTAGTTGAGCCTCACGGAAAATAGATGGCTGTGAGGTATAAAAAAATCAGTGGTGCATGGTGATCAATAAGAGGCAGCAACAGCTTACTCTAACACACAATGTTCATTCCTGACTCGCATTGTAACAGACAAAACCTCTCCTGCACAAGTGTCCATGGGAAACATTTCAGCACCGAGTCCATGCCGACTCAGTTTCCATAACAACGTGGTGGGCAGCAAATGGCTTTGCTGCTACTATTTCCTCTCCCAGAGGGCTGTGTGTGTGTGTGTGTGTGTGTGTGTGTGTGTGTGTGTGTGTGGTCATCTCCGCAGGAGAGGCCGATAGTCTGAATGTCAGAGGTGGATTCTGAAAAGTGAAAATGTTGAAGGTGCAGCCACACCCAAAGGCTGAGACAGCGCTCTAGCTGTCGTTCCACACAACAACAAAAAAAAGTCCCCCGCTGAGAGCAGGGGGGGGGTGGGGTGGGGGGGGGGGAGGGTGTTAGATAATTAGAGGGGAAAGTTGGCAGCATGCCCAATAAACAGTTGGAAGAGGCATAGAGAGTCTGGTCTCTCCGGACAGGAAGGGCACGGTCCTGGCATCCAGAACAGATGTAGGACATGTAGTGAGATCAGCAGCATGAGTGGACTCTCTAATGGGCTGCTCCTCATAAAAACATGGTGGAACTGCTTATTAGATTATGTTACTGGCTCTGTTCAGTTCAGTTTACACAGCTATCTGTATGAAGCCAATTGAATGTTTGCTGGATTAAGCAGGAATACAGATCCAAACCTGGAAGAAATAGACATGAATCAGCATGCATCATGAAGCCGGTGCTAGTGTTTCGAAAGAATTTATGACCTATACTGCAGCCGGACACCAGAGGGAGATCAAGATGTTTGGCTTCACTCATACAGTCTATGCATCAACCCCCTGCTTCACAAATGTTGGCATGCTACCATGCTAAACTCGCATTAGCACTAACATTACAAGCTAAACATCAGCATGTCAGCATTGTCATTGCAGCAGTGCACACAGTATGCTAGCATGTTGATGTTAGCATACCTCACAATGCTGCTAGCATGGCCGCAGACCTCTCCTAGTTTCACGCCTGTTTACGCCTGCTGTCTGCCTGTAACCCTGTCCTTCTTTTCATATGGCCAGTCAAATAATTTCATTTTGTGTGAAGTAACTAAGCAACATCGCTGATGGGAACGTTTCTTCCTTGTAGACAAGTGGAAGTAAGTGAGAAGAGGAAAAACAAACAGGACAAACCTGCCTGACAACAGGGAAAGAAATTTCTGTCACACACTGTATGCCACTGACATTGTTTCATAAATAAATATAAATGACTAGAAGCAGTTTTTCTATATTTTATAGCTCCATGTGTCTGCAATTTGTGTTAGCCGTTTGATCAGCTGACTTTATAAATAAAGCATGAACACAGCTGATGTTTCACATTTACAACAGCTGTTTCAATTTGCAAACACAGCATCCAAAGAAGCTAATCTGGCACATGAGCACTCTGAATAATTACTGATTATTGATGGAGTGTCAGGATTGTGATTTCTTCGTCTCACTTGATCACACAGTGTGCCTTTATCCGGCAGTGAAAGCTGCTGCATTGGAGTAGAGACGGGGAGGAAAGTCTCCTCACCAGAGGGATGGAGATGGAGCTGGCCACCACCCTGTAACCCATGGTAACGCCATCAGCTGCAGTGGGAGGAGCTACGTGTCTCACTGTGTCTGGATTGGCTGGGAACAGGTGTCCTGAGGTTCCATATAGGGAAGATGGAGGAGGAGTGGAGGAGGCATTGTTGAGGAGGAAGCAGGACTCAGGAGTGTGAGAGTGTGAGCGTGTGTGTGTGTGTGTGTGTGTGTGTGTGTATGTGTCACTGCACACACGAGTTATGTCACTGTGTGCCACACAGTGACATAACTCATTGATTTATTATTCACAGCTATTTTTTTGTTTTTTTTAAACTTGGATTATGTGAACTTTTGACATTTAAATGTATTGTATTAATTAGGTGAACTGAAATGGCCATTTGGATTATGCATATATCATAGTCACATCAACCTGAATCAATTTAACATAAAGTGGGGTTTTGAGATTTTCTAGATGATTTCTTCCATTCAGACTGAATATTTGACTCAATGCTCTGTCTCAATATCGTTGTCTTACCGTTTTATCTGCATGTGTGTTCGAATGAGAATACCAAGGAGCTTCACCTACCTCTGGATCTGTTCAATAAAGAACACTGATCAGTTTAATTCAGCCTCTTCGCACAACTAAAAAGTAGTTAGGAAAAGTTCAACATTTTGGGAAATATTTCAGTTTCTTGTTGAGAGTTAGATGAGAGGACAGATACCACTCTCATGTCCGTATGGTTAATGTGTAGCTGGAGCCAGCAGCCAGTTAAGTTAGCTTAGCATAAAGACTGGAAGCAGGAGGAAACTGTTAGCCTGGCTCTGTCAGGAGGTAAATCTCTCAGAACCTCTAAAGCTGCATGCTTGCCTTCTCTGCTCACATTTGCCTGGCTTTTAGTCTGGTTGTCAGATTGCTTCCTTTCTGTTTTTTTTTTTTCTCCTAGAAAATTGAATGCGGTTTTAGGTTGTCATCTTTTAACTGCTTGTGCTGATTGTCTGCTTGACATTGCTGTGTATTAATTGCCTGTGTTTTACATGTCCTACTTTGCATGATGCTCGCCTTTCTCCCCTTACAGAGCGGTGTCAATCTCTCATTTGACTCTCGGCAAGAAAGCTAGTAAGCACGTTTTCCAAATGTCAAACAAAGACATGCCTGTAAACGATCTTTCTTCTGCCTGATGCTTTGTCTAATTTTATTCTCTCGTCCTGTGTGTGTTTTTACAGCACCAGCAAGCACAAAAACAATTTTCTTTTTTTTTTTTTTCATGTATAAGCAATTCATAAGCTCAGGATATGTTTTGTATGCTATCTGTGAAATAACTAGTCATCAAAGAAATGCTGTGGGATATAAAGTGCACCATTTCTCTCTCAATGTTTAGGACCAGAAGTATATTTGAATCAGAAATGACAGCACGAGTGAACAATGTGCAGATGCTTGATTTTAATAAATCTACTTTGGCGAGTAAAATTGAATGGCTGTTATTTATTCAGAGAGGGAGAATTATAGATGGGGGTCTTAACCCTTAGCTGGGAGGATCAGCCGAATCAGGAAAGCTTGCAAACAAATCCCAGTGTAACCACTAAGACATTAAGCTCCATTGTGGTGATGAAAGAAGAATTATACTTAAAGCTTCATAAAGCAGCAGAAAAGGAAAAAAAAACACAAACTAAGTAGATGTTCTTCATATGGCAGCACTAAAGTCAGTTTCTGGAGGAACTATGGGTGGAGAGCGTGCATTATTGTGAGAAAGAAATATCTAAAAAGCATGGGATGGAGTTCTATCATGCTCCAGGCCCTAATCCAAATGTATACCACCAGAATTCTTCACACTAATAATACTATTTAAACACGGACGTGGAGGAAGATGGCTTCCTACGTGACTTAGTGTTTTATTGCTGATGCATGGCACTGACATTTTTGCAACATCAATATATGCAAGCAAATATGGGAGAAAAACAAAGTTCATGTTAATTGTGGGGAAACATTTTTAAGGAAACAAGAGAAGGCACCAGTGACAGTGTGACACAGAGTGTCTGCCACTGGAGTGCAGTGCTTCCCCCGGACAGCTCTGTACAGCAGCTGTACTGTTGGGAGAGACAGAGACGCTGCATGTGGCCTTATTGAGCAGCTTCAGATACTGTAGTTAGTGTAGTCAGTGCTGACGTGGTGTCTCCCTGCTCTGGTTTCAAGCAGCTAAAGCATCCAGGTCTAGGTTAAAGGGTTAATGGGGGAGATTCTGCGAAGAAAAACTTGACACTTCTAGAAGTTTTGTATTTGACAGGAGAAGCTTTGAACAAACAAGGTTTGCTACAGCAGGGCGACGGAGAAGCCATAAGAGACGACAATCTCACACCCAACAAACGCGGCCCTTTTTAAGAGCCATTACAATGCATCATTTGTAAAGATTGCAACCTAAATGTAATTGATTTAAGCTATCCATTGTCTAATAAATACTTTTAATATTAAAAGGCAAGCTCAGCGTCTCCTCACACCAGCTGCAAAATGTCCTGAGTGTCTTCATACCGCAAGTGTCAAGCAGAGCTCGTAGGAATTTCCAGCCAGTTCAGAAAACGTCTTGAGATTACCTGAGAGGCCCGATTATGTGTCAGGTCTCAGCTATGTGTTTCTGCTGCTGTGGACTTGAATCCCGGCCAGAAGAACGGTTGGGACGTGTGGCAGCTGCTGATGGCGACAGGGTGTGGAACCAAGGAGACAGGAAAAAAACACTTCATTCAAGACATGTTTTTACAATTAACACTTGAAATATTGAAAAGGCACTTGGAAATGATGATGGTTATACAAATTGTTTGGGCATTACATTTGTACCCGTTTACTTAAACTCTTCCTCAGCAGATGGAGTTTGCCAGTTGTAAATTATAAAATGTTAATATTTCCATTTTTCTGTCCACTTTAAGGTCTTCTGTAATACTTATACGATAAGTTTGAGATTTGGTTTCTTCTAACAGTTTCATATCATAGCAAATTGAGTACTGTAGATATTTCTTGGCCTGCTGGTCAAATGAAACATTTATAATTTATTTTATAGATTAAATCATAGACTAAACAGTTTAAGGCTTTGAGGATTACACATTTTGTCATGTTTCGTCCCTGTGTCGTGTCTATTTTTTTGTTTTATTTTGTAGGTTCTGTTCTCCCTTGTTTTACTTCCTGTTGTATATTTTCCCACCTGTGTGATTACCTGTCCCCGCCCTTATGTGCTGCACGTGTCTCAATTGTCTCCCCTGTCTTGTGTATTTAAGTTCGGTCTTCCCCTTGCCCCAGTGCGAGATTGTCTGCTTCCCTGTGTCCAGTTATCCTGAGTTCCTGTACTCCCTTGGATTTTGACCATTTCCTGTTTTCCCGGGTTTCCCTTTTGCCTGCCGTTTACTGGACACTGTTGCCTTGCTTTATTAGCTTGCTAATAAAACATAGTATTTTACGTACCTGAGTTGTGCATTTGTGGGTCCATTCTCTGTGTGCGTGATACATACATCAACAAAAAAGGTAAAATTGATTTCAAGGTAATTCAATTTCAAAAAATTGAAAGCGGCATTTAGCAAAACATTTTACAGTTTTTACATACCCAGTGATTTACTAGAATGGTTAAATTCCCCATTGTGTTACTAATCATATTAAGCTATTCACAAATAATAATGCCTCTTTAAATGACTGAAGTATTACACACACACACAGTGAAACGCTTCATTCAGGTAATCTTTAATGACAAAATGTTTTATCAATTATTCCAATGTAATGGGAAAAAGAAAATCAAAGCAAATGCATTATTACAAATAACTACTGTTAGACCACAGATCACAGCCTGAGGGAAGTCTCTTTCCACACTTCACTCTCCTATATTCACATCAGGTCCTGCCATCAACAATAGAGGTTCTATTTTCACACTTTTAAACTTGACTTCCGCTCTGCGCGTTCACAATCTTTCTGCAACATCACGGGGGGGAAAACTTAAAAACAGACTACTTGAAACAAACCAAACAGGAAAGAACAATCCAAAATACCGCTGTCAAACACTGCATGTACAAACACAGGCGCCTCTGTGGCTGAAATAGAGACAAAACCCCAGTCATTGTTGGTAGTTAAGGAGTCGAACGAGGGAAAACAAAAAGGTAACACGTCCTGAGTCGACCTGCTGGGTCAAATAGCATTTGCAGCTTTTATTTATTTAAAAAAAAATATATACATTTCAAAGAGAGGCTAATTCTACTTTAACTTCAAGTAGATTTCAGATACTTTCACATCTATGCCTTCAAGTGGGGGTCGACGGAACGCTAAACTAAAATCTTCCTCATAGTTATGACGCTATGATTGATTTTAAAGAGCTCATAGAAGTTAGTTCTTTCAAGTTTTTTTTGTCTTCTTTTTCCTTTCTCCAGGAATTTTAACACTGAAATGGAAGTTATAAAATAATTTTTTGAAAAGGCAAAAAAGTAACATCAGGTGGTATAATGCTCACCTTTAAAACTGAAACTCAATGTGTCATCCTATAAGTAAAAACCTGTACATCTGTCAAAGTAGTTAGCAACAAGAAAGAAAAAAAAAACAAGAAAAAAAAACCCCTCACTTCTAAATCAAATACTACTTGACCCAGGACTGGCTGTAGAAGGTCCACTTGGGACAAAAGTGACCACAGTCCACCCCCCCTGATGTCTGAGATCAAGCTTTTTAATCATGCTGTGGACCTTACTGAACATGCTAGCCAAGTACCTGTGTTTACACCTAAAGCAGAGCCTTGTTAGGTAAAAACAAACCTCCCTTCAGTCGATTAGAAGTCGCTGCACATCTGCAAATGTCAAACTGAGGACCACCTTTTGCCTGTCAAAACCCTGGAATCAGTTCCCTTCATCTGTAGCTTGATGAAGTATTTCTATGGACATTTTGGCAAACGTGTTGGAGTGTTAAGAGAGCAGGGCTGGCTATCACTGGACATTTTTTTTAACAAAGATAGTGGCATTAAAAACAATTCTCCTGATCCAACCAATATCTTCAAAGTCAAAGTTTTCAAGCTTAATATTTAACTCATCTTTCATGAAATAGTTTAAAAAAAAAAAAAGGTATATAAGCAGCATTTTCCTAAAAAACAATTTATGGACTAATACACAAATAATCCCTCTCAATAATTACTTATGACCCACTAGAAGTGTGTGGTGGTGTCTGTATCTGCCCTCTCTTCTTATTTTGCTGCGTGTGGGATGTTTCTGGGCGTCAACCACAGTCTTTGGGCCCCACGTGGGTGTGTAACCCCCAGCTAATAACAGCATGCAAAGTGTGCAGCCCGGTCACCTCGCTGCGTTTGTGCTGTTCGACTGACACAAGCTCTGCATTCACACAAACCTTCCCGCTGAGGTGTGCAGAGGTGCAGGTGTGTTTATTTGCGCTTTAGAATGCAATCGCCGTGAAACAATCACAAAATAACGAGTTATTCGTCCGATTCACGGCTTTGTTCTCGCTGGTGCCACTCCCTCTCTCCATTTACTCTCTAGCTTGCTCGCCCGCCGCTGCTTTCTCTCTCTCCCCTAGAGGAGGGGCCAACTTTGAACGCTGCGTCTCTACAAACCAACAAATCCTGCTTAGTATACCTTAACTTTTAAATAAATTTACTCAAACATCCTTGAAACAAATGTCAATAAAGCAAGTTCTCTTTATTTCAAATCTCACGTTTTTTAAGCTTTTTGGTCAGAAGCCTTTTGGATATGACCACAGTGGCGTGTCATATCCAACCCAATCTGGCGTAAAAGTAAATGGGACCTGAGCCGTCAGGACCAAACCAGCTCTACAATATGTTGCAGACAAACCAGGAAGCTCACTGGAAGAACAACGTGGACAATGAACATTTCTGGACCGTACAGTGGCGTTACCCAAGGCCCAACCACAAAATACTGTTAGTGTACACGCTGAGAAGGACGCGCTGCCTGCCTGCACAGTGCACACCTACACTCTGGTTTCCACTTATTGTCACTTTGCAAAATATGCATTTGGATGCAGAATTGAATAGATTTTCACATCTAGTTTCCATCACAGAAATCTCTCTTTATAAGCCAGAGACTTCCCCAGTGCAAATCAGAAGCGTTTGTGGTTTAGGATGGCCACTATGGTAACCCCTTTTATCGTTGCACCTTCTCAATGAAAGACTGTTGTAAAATAAAAAAAATAAAACTACATTAAAGAAAATTAACAAAATGGCTACTTTCAAAAAAGCATGACTACAATTCCAGTTTGAGAAGCCGACTCTGAATTTGGTCAAATCCTCTTAGAGATCCGACTGTTGGGCTACTCATGTAGGTGGCACAATCTGTGGTCATTTCTAAAACAGGACAGTCCTCCCTTGTTGTCAGATGATCAAGGGGTAGTGTGTAGTAGAAGAGTTTGGTTTGATGCTGCAACCCTCCCTGAAAACCCACCCGTTATAAACATTAAACCCAAATCGCTGGGGAAAAGGAAATATGGGACCTTATTCATTTTTTTTAAAAGCTTACATAAATGAGTGAAGGATATAAGGCGCGGGGGGTATCTACAGAGAGTCAGAGGAACAGTCGATCAAGAAATAAAGGGTGGGGAAGGAGGGGGGAGAGAGAGAGAGGAAAGATGCATTTCTCCTGAGAACATGTCATATCTCAGGAGGGGAAGCGGGGGGGACAGAGGGAGAAGACACGGGCGTTTTTTTCTTCTCACGACAGCAAAACTTTCTTCAACAATTCGTGGCCACTTCTCAGGCACTTTTCTTCCGTTTCAGGCTCAGAAGGAGCTGGCGGGTGGCGTGGTCAGCCTCTTACCGATGTAGACTCTGTCGAGAAGAAGGTACACAGACACACATATCACCATCCAACAAACCGTCCTCATTGCAGCATGGGACTGTGACTGGCAAAACTCTATCACTGTGAAAAACATCCAACTGCAGCGGTGTATTTACTAGACATGACATGCGAGGCATTTCCTCGTCGACGGCTAAGAACGTCTCCAGAAAAGCGTAACCTCATGTCTATACCCTGAACCTAAGTCAGGAATCACTTTTCCACTGACTACGTTACATTCATTATTCGGTCTTCACCTTTCAATGGTTACACACAAAAGGTCACCCATGCAGCAGCAGAGACAGTAACCAACTATTCACACACACACACACACACACACACACACACACACACACCTTCCGCTAACAGTGCGAGTCAGTCAGTAGTTGTGCGACGCTGCTTGCTGCATGAGTTAATATAATACACACACAACTTTACATTCTTGTAAGCAGATACTGATTCATAAATAGGTTTGTATAAATAAATAGGAAAGAGAAATTAGGGCTGCATGATATGAGGAAAATATGCGATTTGTGATAACAGATATTAAAGAATGACATTTTAAAGTGCTGTTTTCTGCTGATATTTTCTTTGAACTAACACAAAAAAGTGTATTTTGCAATATGTTGCAGCCTTTCCCCGATATGTCTGCGCAAGTTCATATTGCGATGACATTGCATTCACACTGGCCAAGTGGCCATAGGAATTAGTAGGAGGGGTAAGGGAGTGACGCAAGCACGGCAACGGTCTTTAGCGTCGTCACTTGACTTTAGCGCCACATACAAATATTAAAGACTAGGCTGGAGTACTTAACAGAGAAACACAGAAGATGAAGGATCCAGCTTAATATGATCCTAATTAATATGATGGAAGAATATATAAGAGCTCAGCGCAACAGGCAAACGAAACGACGGGTAAATTCAACTAGCATTAACAATTAGCTGGTTAGCATACGTAGGCGAATTGCAACAGACAGTGAAGAATATGTACTGTTTGTGTTTCAGACGTTGCTAGGTCACTAAGGGTTCCTATGTGGAAAATGGAAAAGACCCTGCCCTGAAGTAAGAGCTGAAAGAATTACAGGAACTGCAGTCAGAGAAACTTAATAATCCCCAAATTGGTCCAGTCGGAACACGAGGAAAAAAGGGTTCTAGGAACTGCAAAAATCCCTCCGGACGGAAAGGGGCTAATGTTATTAGTTCAACTTTTACTTTTCCTGCTATAGACACGTCACAATAGCCAAGTTCTGCACATTTTAAACACATTTCTAGAAAATGTAGGAATATTATAACCAAAACCCAGCATCATAGACTAACCAGTAACTTTAAAGCTTATGTATGGAGGACTGTGAAGGATTAAAATGAACAGAAATGCCAATAATAAAACTATTAGCACTTTTTCTCATAAACTTCTTCACAAACAGAGTTCAGTGAGAACTCTGCAGTGACTACTTATGCAACTGTATAAACTCCAGAATGGCCAACAGAGACGCTGTGATGATGATGATGTTAATGACACCCATTGCGTAGTATACCACATCACGTACATGAAAAGCCTGCTCTCGGAGGTATCTTTGATGTAACATTATCTGATTGAGGAGCCAGGATTATTTTAACACGTGTTATTGTGAGCAGAAAGTGCTGCTGGGAGTGTCGGGGCTCACAGAGACACAGCAGGTGTGCAGCCTCTCAGCCAGCAGCTGCTCTGCCAGTTTGGCACGCAGATACGAAGGCAGGGAGGACACGGCTGACTCGTGTCTGCGGCCGTACAGCTCCCCCTAGTGGGGTTTATGTACAATTAAAAAAATAAAACAAGTTTAATAAAATGGTTTATAACTATAAAAATGTGAAGAGCTTGAAAATAAATGATGAAAAAAATAAATAAAAAATGACGATGTGGAAATGACTTCTATAGATTTCATGAAGACTACTGCCAGGCTTAATGTTCACTCGGTGATCGGAAAGGTTATTTGTGGTGTTTTTTCTTACCCCACCCCCAGAGCGAGGATGTGTGATAGTAGCAGCGAGGGGATGAAGACTTTGAGGAAGTCGGCGGAGAAGATTCCTCCTTTCTTCATGACCCCGGTCTTCCTCATGCTGAGTGTTACTGAGCGTCGAGGGTGACGGAAATGAAACTCCCTGCAAAGATCACAGTCATTTTAGACACAGCACAGTTGTCATGGTAGATATGTCCCCCAGACATCTATTTTTTGTTTTTATTTTTGAGAGGGGGGGGGTGAGCTTTAATTTGAAGTCATACTTTAGGAATCATTAGAGGAGCTATATCTTTAGATGACTTCAGTAGTCAGTTATGGTGGCTGCTGCTTGAGCAGATGGAAGAGGAGGAGCCTGTTCTTATTCCTCATCCCATATTTATGTTTGAGCCTTTGGCTGCACAGAGGGCTGCTGATTATGTTGGCAATATTGTTGCAAACTGACAAACAGAGACACCCACCTAGTCCATGTTATTGCTGCTAGCCCTTTGTTGACTGGCTATGAAAAAATCTATAGGTTTTATGTTTGGAGAATTAGGCTGGATCGTCCCGAAATCTATGACATCATTTTATTGGGTAACATCTGTGTATACAAGTGTGTGCAGCAAAAGGACTTCTAAATCAAAATTATTTTGTTGACATTTATGATGCATATACAATTATAACTAAAAGAATAGACACACCCAGGGCATAATTGATGTCTGGACGACCAGAAACAGTGAATCGACAGGTTATATGGTTGTGCACCAGCAGAAATCGGGGCTGTGAGACATTAAAGAAACGTTTATAAAGGGGGAAAAATCACGAAGATTTCAAATCAGAGATGGTCTTCACGAGACAAAATATGAATAGCTTAGATTTTTGAGGGACAAAAAGATTTGTAGATTTAAAGCAATTAAGCTTTAACTCTTCAAAAGCTGTCAGCCTCAGAGTTTCATGCACAATTTCTGGCAGCTGGTTTTACACGTGTGCTTTTAACCAACTTTATTACAATAATAACTAACCACCGTTCTCTGGACAAACAAGCAGCTGTGTGTGTTCAGTTGCCATGGAAACATCGCGCTGATGTTTGCCGAGTTAAGACTTACTTGGGGGGAATGTTTTCCGGTCTACTAGACCAGTCAGCAACCCAGTCTGCGTCCTTCATCAGGATGTCCATATCCCTCTCCTTGTCCAAGACGTCCTCTTCTGACTATACACACACACACACACACACACACACACACACACACACACACATTAAAGACTGTGTGTCACGGACATAGGGATTCATTTTCAAATCAGTACAGAAAACGTTTTCACAAAAGTTTTGAGCCTGAGATCAAACGGGAGATCAACGAAAGGGTGAAGAAGAAGAGTGACTGTCACTACCCGATGTGAGTTGAGTGCAGATGCGAGTTGCGCATGCGTCACTTTGCGACAATGACAGATTTCACTCAGATCTGTTTTGCTGTTAGCCACAGAATAATGAGATAGGTACATTATATAGCAGTAATTTATTATTTAGCATAAGGCATCACATTTTCACGGCATGATCCCTGATGTCAGTTCTAGATTAGAGGCTGAAGTAGCCTACAAGAACCTGCTAACTCACATCGCGTAGTGACAGTGACAACAATTGCTGTGCCAAAGAAACAGAAATCCACACTGGGCGCGGCAGCCATCTCCATGGAAACTAAAGGCAGACAGCAGTTGTCATTATCATGTTCACACACACCACTTCAGGGCCAGTGGTTGAGGTTGCCATGACAACAGACTGATGGAGAACCTGAGGGGCACACAAGCTCTTACTAGACTGTCTCTCCTGCCGCTCACATCCACGTCAAAGATGATCTGTCCGTCAGCCTGGGGACTGTGGGGCCGCGGGGGGCTGTGGGCAGAGTCAGAAACCACAAATCAGAGCAAAGCCATGGCTTCTTATGGACTTCACCTCATCCTGGAAGATTCTCAGTTGAGTTAGGCTTTATACCATGGGAATGGAAAATATTTGTTTCCGATTGACTGGCGGGTAACTAGGGCTGGGTAACGGTACCGATACCAATACCGTGACTTTGATACCGGTTCCTAAACGATCTATATATTCCTCTATACCAATTTTATAAAACAAAAAGAAATTACAACATTACAGCACAAATCGTTTGATTTATTTTTCAGCTCCTACTACGTGAGCACCGTCTTAGTGTAACGTAGAGTTTTTCCTGCGTGGTCTCTACGATGTGTAACGTTAAACAGCCAATCACCAGCTTTATTAGATCTTGGTAGAAGCATGCTGCATGCTTATTGGCTCACTGACGCTGATGAGATTTACTCCTTAGGTATTGAAATTAGGCCGCTGCTTTCAGTCAAGCCAGGAGAGGATAGGATACGAACCACAAAAACAATCGTGATCCGATTGTTTCGTAACACATAGGCAGGGCACAAAAGATATTAAACAACAAGTGACCTCAGCAAGTGCTTTGAATAACCATAGGTCAACTGACTAACCAAAACGCATTAAGTCCAAGCGATAACAGGTCAAAGGAAGAACACCCATTTTCCTACATAGTCTCAAGATGTTAGAAACCAAGAAGACAGCCAAGAACATAGAACATGAAATGAAACTATTTTTAATCCCCAATATTTGTACTTATTAATACTTCTGGCCAAATTATTTACTACTGGCTTTGGTGTAATAGCTAGGGCCAATCACTTAATTAATTAACATAAAATCAACTATTCTGATGATCAAATAATTGATTAAAAAAGACCCATAATCAAAAATACTCTTCCCTCCGACCTGTACTGCTATTTATCAGTCTAGATTGTTTTGGTGTGAGTTGCCCAGCGTTGGAGATGTCGGCCAGTATAATGGAACTACAACAGGCTCGCCACAGCGCAAGATGTGAACATTAATGGCGTCCTCCTTGGCTGAGCTGTAACGTTTGCTAGCTCAGGTGAGCTAGCGGTATCGGTTAGCTATAGTTACAGCTCAGAGCCATGAGCACGCTTCCTTCTGTGTGGGGATACGGTTGGTGGGTGTAGTTCAGTAGAAAGAAAATAGTTCCTACATTGCACTTTGAGCTCCACAAGTGGAGTGGATTGGAGAGACACCAAGACTATCTACACTGATAAATAGCACTACAGGTAGGAGGAGAAAAAAATCTGAGTTTGGGGTGAACAGTCCCTTTAAGTAATTTATCAATAATGATCCAATAAGAGTGGTTTTAAATGGCACATTTTCTCCATTTTGCACCATTACAAAATGTTTAGAGTGTTAGTGGTTGTTCAGAAAACAATGGTGGCATATGTGGCTCTGGAAACTTGCACTTCTTTTTATTTCCTGACATTTAACAGACTATGCAATTAGGAAGAAAAGCCAGTAAATGAAAAGAATTATTATTGCTAACTCACAGCTCTCGTATTAGCCCTCCTTGTCATGTATTAATGGCAACACATTTCATCCTGAGTCAAATGTCTTCTACCAGGAAGTAGGGCCGATACCATCCTGTTCCGGTTTGGCAGAAGCAATGCCTTGTTGTTGAGATATTATTATTTAAGAGCTTATTTTAAAGATATAAGGAAGTTTAATGTTGCCGTTTTATGGATATTCGTCCATGTAGTTTATTCCAGTGACTCTGTGACTCCCGTAATTTAATAAGTCAACTTTACTTCTCAATTCGTATTGTGGATTTTGTGTCGCTACATTTAATTTTGTTGTATATAGGAGAAATTGGTAAAAAATCAATGGAAATAAAATGTAACATGTCATGAGCACCAGGCCTGCTTTTTTATACTTATACTAACCAGTATATTATTATTATTATTATTATATATTATACTTCACTCCAGTGAGTCTTCAGATTCAGAGCAAGAAAGCTTGACGTTAGAGCAGTGTAGAATGTTTCATCAGTCCTTCACCCAGCTGCTTCTGTACTCTGACCTCTCTGATGACATGTTTACTGGAGTGTGTGTGTCTTGGCAGGAGAGGAAAACATTTTCTTAATTCAATCTGTGTAATATGACACCTACGTTGTTCTAAAAGTGTTAGGACGGCGTCATGTTGACGTTTGCGTTTCAACTTATTTCGGAGCAGCTTGTTGATACAGTGTTCTTCCCAGACATCCTCAGGTGACTCACTGACAGCTGACTGCCCGGCTCTCTGATAAGCTGTGCTTTATCACAGCAGCCTTCCAGGATTGCACACAATCACAATGATGTGGCTGGGAATTGAAGGCAAGGCAAGTCATGATTTTTCTAACGGCACACTGTGAAAAGGGCGTCATTTTATTTCCAGAAAGCAACTCAACTCCTAAGCAGCTGTCCAGTCAGAGTCAAAGCTGACTCAGCATGTTGAGAGCACAATTATGAAAGAGAAGCCACTCCTGACGTATGGGCTAATTTCAGTTTCCCTACAGGAATATCAAGGGTTGAGGGTTTTTTACTTTTTACTTACAGTGAGCTTTTACTGGGTGGTTCGCAGATGCAACAGCCTTTTGGGCATCTAGGCTAAAAGTATTTGGCAGAAAAGTTATATTTCAGTCACGCTACTCAAGACTGCTGTTTTCGGAACATTTGAACTATACTACAATTACTGGTTTTATTCAGATTTTACTTAATAAAACACCCAGATTGTTTTAAATGAGCAAGACTGGACGAAGATGACTTCCTTTAGATTTTATGTCACACACACACACACACACAGTTGCGTTTCCTGCTGCAGAAAGACAGTTGACTCTAGTTCAAAATTACAGGGAAGTGAAGAAAACATTTGGAATGGAATGTAAATGAGCTGCTGATTACACACAGTGCAAATGGTATTTTCAAATATGATTTTCAACTGTGAAAACTGTAGAACTGCAAGTTCCCTTTATGACCAAATGTATTTCAGCTACAGCCTACACAGAGCGTTACCAGTAAACACTCATTATATTGCTGATAAAACATTGGTATCCTAAAGACTACATGCTAATCCATTGAGTTCAATTTCACAAGCACACCAGCAATGGGAACAGAGGGGCAGGTTTGGGTTTCATTTTGAGTTTCCAATTTCATAGTCTACTCTATATCGACGACGTTTCATTTACGGGATTGTTCCAGCGCCACCGGAGGTTCCGCCAGATGTCCCTCACCCTCCGCTTGCTTTGTGTTGGCATTCGAAACGCCTGTTGATTTGGGAAACATCCACTGAGCTATTAAAATTATATTTATCTTTTTTTTTTTTTTTTTTTAGTAGTAAAATTCTCATCACACACTCGACAGCCATTATTAATTCCAGAGCTTGCCTCCCTACGTATACAAGTTCCACCAAAACAAGTTCCGTCCCGAGGCCATTTTGTAGAGACATCAGACCTGCGTCCGGCCCAAGACGATTGCGATTGGTTTAAAGTCATACCAATAAACCAGAGCCCGTTTTTTTCTCCTCTCCCGGAATGTTGTGTGGACTAGCCAGACCCTCCTCCGCAGCGCTGTGGAGGAGGGTCTGGCTATGCGAGACTACCAATTTTATAACCCCACAGCTTCACGCTGGCTTTGTCAATTTATGGTGACAATAAGATGCTAACAACAGGTTTCTTAACATCGTCAAGCTTTACATCAAATCAAGCGTTATAACCATCTCAGCATACAGCATGGAGGAGATTTTGTTTAAATCACACGTAACTTCTGAAGCAGGCTCCTCTAAACTGAGTGAAAGTGAAGAGGAACATTAGACAGGATCCAAACTCCCCCCACGTGCCCTAAATCTTCCACAACTATAAACACAGACTTGTATGAACCCAAGAACTCGTGATTTTCTTTGAATTTTTCAATCACGGTGGAAATTCCTGTGGCTTCTGCATTTAATGTTAAGATAAACCTTTATTTTGTAAGTTTGTAAGAGTTATAGAAAGATTAGCTTATTGCATTTAAAAAAAAACAAAAAAAAAAACATGTCTTACTGTGAAGCAGACCCAGATATACTGTATGTATGTATGTATGTATATATATATATATATATATTATTTTTTTTTCACTCCACACACACACACATTCTTCTACCTTGTTAAAAAGTTGGTGGACAGGTCGGTCGGAGATTCAGGGTGTGTTGTGTGCCAGTAGCGGTTAATGTAGCTTTGAGCCACTTCTTCCTAACTCCACACCCACCCCAGTGCATTTTTCACTTAAAACTTTGATGTGTAAAAATCGGTGGAGTTCCTCTTTAGCACTACCTGTCACAGGAGGAGTTGCTGCGGCTCGACTCGTGCTGGGCGTCCAGCAGGATCTTCTCCATGTCTCCGTTGTGGATGGAGGACGAGGATGGGACGTGCTCCAGCCCCCCCACTATGGCCTCCTCTTCCTCCACCTGAGGGAGGGGCAGCAGGCCCGGGGCTGGGCCATCTGTGGAGGGTGACTGGGCCGCTGTGGCTGTGCCTCTGCCTCTGTTCATCTCCAGCTCCACCCAGGACCCTGGGAGAACAAACAGACAACTTTCATTCACTCACTTCTGTCAGTGCCGCGAGTACTCAGTGTTTTGGTTTTTAATGATTTTCAACCAAAACAGATTTTTTTTATTATTATTATTATTTATTTATTAAAAAAAAAGGTTGGTTTAAGGTTGCATTTTTCCGTTTTTATGCCCCCACCAGTGCACTCAAACATTTAATTTCCTGTTGCAATTTTGTTTGCTGACCACCGTAGTTTATTACGCAAGGTTGCAAAAAAGTTTACATTCCTGTTTTTACCCCCCCAATAATGAGCTGTAAATAATACCAGGCAATTTGGATAAGAATCAAGGATCTTATATTCTTATTGTGGTAGACAACCATTATTAGAGGATATTAAAAACGTAAGAAAAAAGATACTGACACAAACTCTTCAATATTTGGCATGGCAGTCAGCTTTTCTACAAAGTAGTGCTTTAACTGAGTTTATGTAAACGATCTGGACTGCATGAGTGCGTTGCAACAGATAATATACAAGTTTGAATTGCACGACCGGATAAGAGTGTCGGGATCGGCTGATAAAATAGAGCCAGTGTAAAGTCATGTCAATAAACGAATAAGACAATATCCTGCTCAGCAAGATCTGATATGCCCCGAGGAGCAGTCTATTTGCTTACATTGGCCAATAAGATTATAAGTATGCAGATGGGAAGCGTCATTTAACTGTGTCCTTTTTCATGTCGGTGAATATTACCACCCCTTTCGGTAACATTCCTAGAATAATAGCCTGCCTGTGCCTCTACAGCACGACACAACGCACTGCCTAGCTTTTCTTGTTTTGGTACAGCCACTGATCTTCGCTTTTTGCTTCGTGCACTTTTGATTGTATATGCACATCAGAAGCTTTTGACAAATAATTTCACTTTGGGTAAGCAAGGGGCTTCCAAATGGCTTTTTTTTTTTTTTTTTCTCTCCATCGAGCGGGAATATCCCTCAACATGCGGCTTTGAAAACACTTTCTCCTTCTGCCACTACAGTAAGTAAACACCATGGTCCAGGGGCGTAGCACAAAATTCTGGGCCCTGTATAAAGGCATTTCCTATGGGTGCCTCCCCGCATCCACAGCTATTCATTCTAGCATCTTTTTGAGCCCTCCTCACATGAGGGCCCTGGGTACTCAGTCCCCTTTCCCCCCCCAGTCCGACGCCCCTGCCATGGTCACATGAGCTTTCAGAGGACTGAATTGGAGAGTTCAGGCATCAGGACAGTTATACCCACTAGCCATGCATGCACGCACCCCTCCCCCTAAATCAGGCTTCGACTCAGCATTTACACTCATCCTGCGGATTACACAACGGACTGCGAGCCAAGCTGCTGGTGACAGCCCATTGTCTCCGCTTGGTAGACCAAAACCACACGGCCATGGCAACGCTGAAGCTTCCGAACATTCTGGCCAAAGAGCACTTATCAGCTGTTGCGGTGGGTTTAGAGGAAGCAGACATGATGTGACCTGTTTGATCTACCGATTCTGAGGCGCAGGCAGGAGGGAGGAGGGCCTCTTGACTGAAGATCCCAGGTATTAAGATAAAAATGACTCTGGTGGGAGAGCTCCAGGAAACACCAAAAATAACATAGTCTCAGATAACAGAGCACACTGCTGGCCTCTCCTTCTGATCAGTGTGAGGTCTTATTGTCCTTGAAGTTGTGTCTCAGCATGTACTGCAAGTCAAATATAAACGCCGCCAATCAAAAATCTTCTGTGAATTTTATCCTTCATAAATTAAGTTATTCTGGCTCACTCATATGTAACTATGGTGACCACTAAGTTTATCAGCCAAGTATGAAAAAGTATGTTTAATCAAAAACAGTGCTGGGTTAATGTTGTGGTAGCAGGGATTATGGGACCCCAGATAAAATAAAACATATCTGACCCTTCTGAAATGTTTATGGGCATTTATTTATTTTTTTGGTATTCTCCTATATTTTTTATTGTTATTGAGGTATAACAGGCAGATACAAAAAGGTGGACTGTTCTGATATCAGACATAATTACAAGACAGTTGCTTTTGAGCTTATACAGATAGAGATATAGCGTAAGTACTGTTGAATGTACAATTATGGTTGTAAACCAGAGTAGAACATTATTATCCACCAGCAAAATGCTGGCAATAATAACTATCCATCACTGGCTACCCAATCCAATATAAAAAAAGAATCTGTGTGTCTCTTAAAATAAGAAAAGTGGTTGGAAAGTATGATTCATGACCCGCCTCCCTCCTACACTGAAGTGTGCTGCAACACTTTCCCCTCGTTCCTCATGTCCAAAACGTCTGTCCCCTCACTGTGGCCAGAAATAGCATATCAAGTCACGTCCCCCCCATAGTGTGGTAAAACTTTAAACCACAGACGCTCTCCAGTCAGTGCAGCAGGGTAATAAACATGCCTTTGTTTATGTCTCTATGGCTTATACAAGTGGAGGTCTTGCACGTATCCGATTTCAACAAATGAATGTTCGGGTGATACATTTCCACACGCGTGAAGATGAAGTGAACGCACTAATGTGGGCCTAGTTCATTTAGTTTAAAATCCCTAATTACTTTGAAAGGGATTCTTAAAAAGGGATTCAGTAAGTTAGTTTTCTGTACTGATTGATTTTGCCTTACATTTGTACCATTTAGAATCTATATTGTAAATATCACTTCTTTTTTTTAATTGTATGTATATATATATATATATATATATATATATATATATATATATATATATATATATATATTTCTTTATCGTATTTGTATATTACTTAACTTTTTTAATCTTTATTTGTATATATTTCTTATCTTCTCTCTTGCTCTGTATGTCTGGCACATATTGCAGAATTGACAAATAAAGTTGACTTGACAGTAAAAAGTAATCATGCCAACGTATACGTATCTGTGAATATAATACATAAAGAGAATGAGGGAGGGTATACACGTAAGAAATGTTATATTATAGGTGTTTGTTATTTCTAAAGATATAATTGACTAAAGTACAGCAACTAACGTTCTGCCCCCATTTTTTTTTTGCCAGTTATGACTTCTTCCATATCGCCTTGTTGACAAAGCTAAAACCCATCTCCAGCCCTTAGCATGAATCGCTGATTGGCTTACTTGCTTGTCAGTCAAGCCCGTCGAAAACGCAATTGGCGCTACCACTGTCAATAAACAGAACATATCGTTCTCATGTCTCCACCGAAAAAAAGATGAACGGGTAGAACAAACTCTCTTTAACGATTAAGAGCCCCCAATACATTTATTATAAACCTACAGCCGTGCACCCCGACAAGTTTCTCGGAGAGAAAACACACTGACATGCTGTTACTGTTCAGAAATTTGGTAACATTTAGCTTACCGTTTAGCCCGGAGTCTCCGTTGTTGTTTGTAGACGTAGTGTTAGCAGCGTCGGACATGGTGGTGGTGCCTGGTGAGCAGGGCGGGTTGCATAAAAGGTTCAAGTCAGTGCAGAAACGCGCACTACCTTATCTGCACACATTCAGACGTGCAATAGTACAGCTGACCCTCTTGGCCTACTCCCGTTTTTCAGAGCGGCTTGCTAAGCTAAAGCACCGCTGCAGTTTGTTTTTCGCCCGTCGGCTGGTCTGGATGGAAGCTCTGCAGCCGCGAGCTGCTCAGACCTTCCCGGAGCTGGGTGATGACGTCAAACTGTCCCGTTGATAACAGAAGAGGGAGAGGGAGTGGAATTACATAACGAGCAGTGTGAAAAAACAAACACACCCGCACAGGCTACGGCATGCATGAACTATTAGCATAAATTATTGATCGAAAGTAGAAATTAATCAATGCGGCATGTGGTGATTGTTAGCTCAATTTGCCCATGTAGGAGGAAGCGTGCGTGCACTCACGTATACAGCACCAGTCGGAGACACGAGGCAGATGTATGCCCAAGTCTATCAGCCAATCGCAGTCAGATCAGGGACAGATTTACAGCTGGGCTACACCTGGAATGCCAGGCGCTCGCAATTTTGAATGATTAAAAACCAGCAGGACCGCGAATGGAGAATCACTGCACTTCCGAGCCTCTTCTCCAGCTGAAGGTGTTCTAATCAGTGAAATCAGCTGGTCCCGTGTTTGTTTATAATTTAGCAACTGATGTACAACCTTGAGGATCAGAGTGTCACAGTTACCCGAGGCATTAACATGGATATCACATTGCATAAAACTAGAGCCCAGTACTGATGAGATCTCATCAACGATCAAGCAATCACAAGGGTGCAAAAAAGTAGTTGCTTTATTATCTTCACTGTCATAGATTAAAATTAGTAGTTATACATTACTAGAGGCATCGATATAGTCGGAACTGTCCACATTTTAAATACGTGTGGAGACATCAACTACTGCAAATCCTTGTGCAGCTTATTGAACCATCACATACAGTAGCAGCAGTAATAACGTCTGCAGTAGTTTAAACACGTTTAGTGACTTAATGCCTCAAATAATGTTTTCCTTTAAACGTACACACACATCCAAGTACTTTAGTTGGTGCAGCAATAAGTCCAGTGTCAAATCAAAAAGGTTTTCCCTGTTGTGAAGTAGTGCTTCAGAGCGGTGGAACACCATGGGAAGACGAGACTTAAGATCACTCAAAAAGATGTGCAAGGTCCAGTTTCATTTCACAAAATAGGACGGAACAAATCTGGTGACGTTTTAACGGTTTTTAATATAAATATGACCATCATAATATTTATCTTTGAATATGCTATCTCTTATACCTGACTATTGTCGAACACAAACAAAAAGGAGGAAGAGGAACCAATGCACAAAGATGTCAAGACAGCGCCAATCCAAAAGAAAATCTTTTCTGGAGTCTGGACCTATTTGACCACCCAGAGCCTGAGTGTCGGCAACAGTGAGCGGGACAACTCCTCACTGGGCCGGGCTTTCAATCTGTGAAAACACACTGTACTTCTCAAAACTCCTGGAGGCAACCGCGGAGGTGTTGCTGTCCTTGTATGTCTGAGCAGCAAGTGTGTAAAGAAAACTGTGAGCATACATGTGTGACTGTTAAGTATGCATGGCTTAATGAACGAGGGGAGACATGTGAAGAGACTGAAAGAATACTATTGACAGTATAACGGGTGAATTAATAAAAAGGGGTACACAAAAAGATGGCAAATATTTTTAGAAAAATAAACACTACAATGGCACAGGACAATAAAGGGACATACTAAATAAGTGTTTCTCATTTTTTACCACAGAACTTTTGGGGGGGAAAGTTATAAAAATAAGTGTGTCTGTATTCAGAATTTTAAGGAAATTAAACTTTTTACCCATGTTACCCCAAGGGGGAAGAAAAGGGCAGGTGGGCTTGAAAAAAAAATAAAAAATAAAATAAAACGCCATATCAAAGGGAGAGGAAAACAAAAAATTGGCACATCACTTAAACTACAAGGCAGGTGTTACTCTGCCACAGACAGGCTGACGATGGGCAAGAGCGAGGCTTCCTCTGTCCACATCTAGAACAAAGTGGCAAAGTCTGGTCACCCAGTAGCGACGGACAGGGATGCTGGTTGTCGGCGTTACCGCAGATCACTCTGAGTGAGGCTGCTGGTGCGTGATGTCACCTATGCCAGATCTCACATAAGCCCACCCCGGTGTTAGTTCACTTTATCTTGGAATATGTAGAGATTGTTGGTCGTCGCCACGGCGATGATGTTGTCCTGGGGATGCCAGGCAGTGTGAAGGATCTTCTTGTTGAAGTCCAAACTGTCCACGCTGATTTCATCCTTCTTGCGCTTGCCGCCTGCGCACACTTTGCGAGGCTTGAGGACCTGCATGGGCTTGCTGTTTTCGCGGGAGGCCTCCAAGGTTACATCCCGCCTTTGGCCACGGTCGAACATCCGGAAGAAGTTGTTGTATGAGCCAGTCATCACCACACTGGGGGAGGGGGGAGGTATGATAGTCTTTAACACAAGTAAACTTGGAATAATATCAATTATTAAAAGATTTTTTTTGTTTTAAGGGAAAGTCAGAGTAATAGGCTTAATATATATGCCCCATCAGTATGTAGCAGATATTAAAATTAATTTAAAGTAACTTATTGAAAATGACCAACACTTCTAAAAAGGTGTTTTTTTTTTTTTAATCCAATTGAATGCCAAAGGGCAGAATTTGTCTTGTGATCAGCACTTTGAAATCTCAGTTTTTAATTACATTGCAAGGCTAAGAGAGCGTTGCCCTCATTTGCAGGCAACATTAGTAAAAAATAAATAAGAAATCTTGAAAATCATGACATCTTATTGTAAACACAGATGAGCTGCATCAACAAAGTAAACAAGGACAGTGCTACTTTAAAGAGAAGAGTCTTTTTTTTTCCATGAGGTGTTATTTTGTCTGCATGTCCTCACCTGTCATTGCCATTCCAGCAGCATTCAAACTTATCAAAGATGCAGTCATTCTCGTACAGCGAGCACAGCTTGCTCCTCAGGTACTCATGAACCTGAAACGATCAGAGGGGGGGGGGGGGGGCTACGTTAAGACTCACACACCCACTGTAAGCATCGTACACGCAAGTCATCAACGTGCTCCTCATATAATCTAGAAGCTTGTCACAATGGAAACAATCTTTCTGTACAAAACGCCAGTGCACTGCACAGCAACACCACATTCATGGTGCCGCCATGTGGCCACTATGTGGAATTACAAGGCAAGATAAAAAGGTGTGGCCATTGTTGAGAAAGAAGAAAAAAAAATTGGTCTTTACTTTCTTCTTTAAGCACACTATACCCATTAAGAATGAATGCACATTGGCTATTGATTTTAATTTGAAATGAGAACAACATGTTATTTAGTGTGTAAACATCACATGGACAATATAAAATAACTACCAATAAATACTACCTTAGTGTAATTAGTGTTGAGAAAACAATGCATGATCTGACTTTTCAACGTTAACTTTAGTCAGACACTAGGTTAAACCCATAATGAAAATGCTAAGCCTGCAAGGCCAAGTGAATTTAGAGAGGTGAAATTCTGTTGAGGTTCAATCCAAGTGGTGTGACGCATGAAGCCGACTTCAAACTCACATCTTTAACAGTGTGGTGCTGTGCAGCACAAAGTAAATGACCTAATGCTGTTGATACTACAATATCACTAACAAGTGACTCTTAAAAGTTAGAGTGATCGGGGACTGTCACTCACAGTGTTGGACTACGCCTACTGCTGTAAACTTAGTGGGGTCTGCAGCAACAGGCCCTCCAAACGGTAACGATAAGTCGCTCATAACCTGTTTACACTTGCACTGCAACAAACCTGACACATTGTCAGTCTTACCTGATAGGTCTCCACAGGCCTGTTCTCCATGTTCAGATCCCAAATCTTAACAGACAAGTAGTCTCTGGTCATCATGTAGCGTCCATTGTGGCTAAACTTGACATCTGAGATTGATGATATGATCTCGGAGAAGAAGGAGCGATTACTGGGGTCTTCTGGCTCCTCAAACACTGGACAAGAGAAGCAGGAAGACAATACAAACATAAGTAAGATGAAATATAGTCTGACTGCAGCATTGGCAGGTTTCGGCGTGACATTAGAGAAATGGCGTTTCTCCATTACGTGGTACCTGCTCGACTCTACTTTTTAGTAGTTAACATTATGAAAAGAAAAGTCCCTGGTACCTGCTAACGGGTACTTTTTTTTTAGTACCACCTCCGTCCAGGTTCCAAGCGAGCTGAGGCGATACCAAAAGGTGACGTGAAAACCTGCAGACTACTGATTGGTCGGAGAGAATAGTCACTAATCACTGCGTCATCATCACTAGCAACAGATGGGGGGTGTCCTGAACAAACCCGCCATTTTTAAATAGTTTAGCCAGCGGTGTTTTTTTTTGCTGCCTCCAGCATCCTTCTTTTGAAACAAAATGAAGCTGTCTTCTGGCTGTGGCAACAGCCACATATCGAGAGTCAAAAACAACACGCCTGCGACGTTCTGTGTGTGTGTGTCGTGTTAGGTCACGGCAGTTTCCTGCGGCGGCGCTATGACGACGAGCCACGCTCGCCTCACGTATGAGGCGGTACTAAATCTGCAATGGAAAATGGAGGATGGGGCACCGTGGTCGAGTCGAGCAGAGAAGAGCTGGTACTAACAGCGGGTAAGTGCCATAAGATGTGCGTGCATGCAGGGGGGTTAAAACACCCCACTGAGAGCTTATGAGGAGACCCACATGAGAAGGGCACATGAGAAGTTCATTTCTCTTTGTGTAGCGTTGTGCAGTCTAGTTCAGTGGTTCCCAAACTTTTTTTAGACCACGGTACTCATTTAAAGGAAACGCTGAGCCACCCAACCCCCAATATAACATGCATATATGTATCAATCACTCACAATAAAAGCCAACAGCTACTCTGCAGATTTAAAGATAAATATTTAACTTAAATATAAACAATGAATACAATATGCTCATTTGTCGTTTTATTTTCTTCAAAATAAAAATCAGCTTAAAGTTGAGGTGTAGCAATAAACAAATCAAATTGCAAATCAAGTGCTGTGCTAGTAGCTTTATTTATGATTATTCACTTTTAGGATCCAGCACCCGGCCTTCAAAGCTTTCTAAGTATCTACGTGAGTTGAGCCCGTCCAGTCCTATTTATTATAGTTGATGAGTACAATGACTGACAAAGCAAAAGGTTGCAGGAATGTTTTGGGACATGTGAGCCTGATGATAATGTTGGGAGAGAGGAGACACAAGCTGCAGGCCAGACTCCACAGATCGGCGGTTTCATGTCTTGTTTTCATGTACACCAAGAATGAGAGAGCCACATCACACATAGCTTGCAGCGGTAGTAGTCGGTGTTACCAGTGTTAGGGCATACACCGATTACATTTCTTGCCCACCGCCCCGACTGTAGTTATACTTTTGTTAGTCTATATCAACGATGTTTGGAAATTCCGCAGGATGTCCCTCATTTCGGCCAGATGTCAGTCACCTTTCGCTTTCTTTGTGCTGGCATTCTAAACTGCGGTGGATTTCTAAGGACTGTGGTTAACTGCTCCTCAGATCTCTGCAGGGTAAATCCAGACAGCTAGCTAGACTATCTGTCCAACCTGAGTTTTCTGTTGCACTACTAAAACAACCGTTGAACGTACACGTTCCACCAAAACAAGTTCCTTCCCGAGGCTATTTTGCAGTGGCACCATTGCTCTGTCCGGCGCTTTGCACCGCCCAAGACGATTGTGATTGGTTTAAAGAAATGCCAATAAACCAGAGCACGTTTTTCTCCCATCCCGGAATGCTGTACTAGACTGGACTAGCCAGACCCTCCTGCGCAGCACTGTGGAAGAAGGTCTGGCAATGTGAGACTATGCTTTTGTAAATAGAAATGAAATTAATTCATTTCTGCATATTAGCGCCCATGTGAATGTGTCTGTTCTGCTCCGTATAACAGCAGCAGCGCAGAGTAGCAGGAGTCAGATTTCACTGAGACCAACAGGACGATGAGGCGAAGGATTTGGTGTCAAAGTGAAAAGCAAAAATGCAGAATCTGATCATTTATATCATAAAAATATAGTTATATCATTTAACAGATTATCAGCGTGTTGTCTTGTCAGATTGGTGGCTGAATGAGCCATCAATTCAGATTTGGTCAAGCTGATCGCTGCTCTGATGGTCACTTATTTTCTGACTGCTGAGCTCCGGAAAGTGTGTTGTGGTAACAACCAGCAACTGTTAGTTGTCATGTCTTTAGCTGCGTCATTACAGTATATATTTTTTGCTTTTTTACTACTGCTTTGATAAGTTCAAAAATGAAACAAAACGTGATGAAAATGAATGATTAAAATGTGATGTAACCTTTAAAAAAAAACACGATACAATAAATCTTGCCACACCATTGGCCCTTCCTCAAGGCACCCCAGGGTGCCATGGCTGAGTACTGGTCATAATGTTATATATAATATAAACAATCATGACATTGTGGCAATGACTTTTCTACCTCCCTGCTGCGTGTGCATTCTCAATTGTTTATACATGGGAAACACCTCTACTCTCCAAAGATACAGTATGAGATGAAATGTAGTTCAATGACAATCAGGAGGCTTAGCTTAATGAATCCAGTACGTAAGCCACCTGTCGAAGAATGGGGATTGAAAGTGACCTAAGTAAGTACTCACATTTGGAGTGCTTGTCACACAGTGCTGATGCTCTCATGTCACACAGACGGAGGGTTCCTTTGCTGCTGCTGTAGACAAAGGTGTTACACTGATGAGGATGGAACTCGGCTGCTGTGATCACCTCCGTTAGCTCCTCCATGTTGGCCGGTTTAATGTCAACAATATCTGAAGCGCACAGGGTTAAGGAATAAACCTTTCCAGGGATTAGCCAGATGACTCGCACGGTTTAAGTACTATGATAATGTGTACAGTGCATTCTGTACCGGTGCCTAAACTGATACTTTAAAAAAAAGATTTATAAAAAAAAAAAAAAAAAAAAAAAAAAGGAAGAGCATAAAACGACAGTCGGCAACCCTAAAGAATGGCTTGTTTATTGCTAAGCCCATGTGGTCAAAATGTAATGATTTATTAAAAATTTAATAATAACTTACTTCACCAGTAAATTGCTGTTAAACGACAAAAACAACCACTGAATGGGAAAAGGGTATTTTCCAATAACTTTGAATGCACCACAAGGCTTACTAGTTTCAAGTAAACCTACCATCTGTGTTTTTCTCCGACAGCGGCAGCTGCACACTGTTCAACGTCCCAGTGTTGGAATCCCCTATTGTGAAATACAGCCACTCTTAACACCGTTTAACGTTAGCTGTCAGCATTTTAACCGCGTTTAAGCCAGTTACTAGCTGACTGCAGTCAAGTGTAGTGTTAACTAGCGTCATGTGCAGCGATGCTTCTGTTGCCACGTCCATATATCAGAGAAAAGATCAGGCATTTCAGTGGCACCAAAATGAGGCACCGAAATCCACGTTGCTATACGGTTCGGTAGATACTGGTCGTTTTGGCCCCGGTGCCATGTTAGCATCCGGTTTTGATACCCACCCCTAATGTCCACTAATATAACTAACACTAACAAAACATTATTAAACACAATAGACAGATGTTTATTTTGTGTGGAGACCAATTAAAATCCAATATTTGAGTCTCAAACCAAAATCAGGCTGTATAAAAACATGTTTGCTTACATCTGATACTGATGTTGCCATTAGATAATCTCATATTGAGATGAGAGGCTTGTATTTAAGGATACTGAAGCTGCGGTCGGTGATCTCGAGGTGCCAGAGGTTGATGCGGAGGTCGTCTGCAGACAGGTAAGTCTCGTCGTCACTGTTGACTGAGATAGAGTTGATATGGTAGGTGTGAGCGTTGGCAAACACCCTCCGTGGACTGGCTTCCACCATGAGGTCCATGGGTATTAAAACTGGTACCTGACAAACAAAACAGAACAACATTTGAAACTCAAAGACAGGAATTCATTTTAAGCTCTGAAAGAGCCTTGTGGCACATTTCTAGTCCGTCACAAAGCTCTTCGTGGACTTTTAAGTCAGACTCAGTGGTGAGTGAAACCGAAGCACAAGGACAGACAGAGCTGTAGCAGAGCCAAAAGTAGCACACTTTTTAATTAATTAACTTTATCGGTTATCAGGCAAATAAAATGCGGATACAGATTATCTGCAAACTGCCAAAAAACAGCCCGATAATCGGCCTATCCCTAATTAAAACTACATTAATAACATACTACATAAAACAAAATTATTGTGTGCCTACATGGAAGTGTAAAATGTGAGCGTTTTGGCTGAATGCCTTGTTAACTATTCAAACCCAGAAGGTACAGGATTCTGACAGGAGTCCAAACATAAGGAGGAGCAGCTGCAGGTTTCTTTGCGGTTCGCGAAGAAAGGAAGCCAAACCGGTAGCCCTTCCTGACTGGTAACACACCCATGTTTAATATTTGCATCCAAGTTTGTCCGATTTGGAATTACATGGTATTTAGACTGAACATTTAACAGAGTATTAGCTTGTCCTCCAAGTTAAGAAGCACAACCATTTATATCTTGTACATCATACAAAGCTATTAACCTGTGTAGATTCATGTTGATAGGTAAACAGTACCCACAGTTGAAGCCACCACACACCTATGTTACACCCACAAAAGGTGTGTTGTCCGTTATTTTGGCCAATTAGACATTTCAGGACTGTGTTGGCATAACGATTTAGCTAGTCCTGTTAGATGACTCAGTTTTGTCACACCCATTCCTGTTAGGGCAGAAAAACTCTGATATGATTCTTTGGCTATATAATGTGGTGACCTCATCTAACAGCCAGCACAGTTTCACCCATGTTCAACCTACAAACAGGTGCAATCAGCTAGATTTGAATACGTTCCATCTACCATAGCCATCAGTATAACCATATGTAATGCTTTAAGGTAATAACCATAGGGGAGGTGATCTGAGCAGTCTGCATTACCCCACAAAGCAATCCTACTAAGCTGGGCAGCAATGCTTTCTCAATATATCAGGTATCAAATACATGGGTAGAGATTATTTTAGTTGTGGGGAGAAACTAGGGCTGCACGATTTGGAGAAAAAGTCATTGTGATTTTTAAACTTAGACATACAAAGTTAAATGAGCATAAGAAGAAATGCATTCACAAAAATGTGCAATACTTATTTGAATAACTTAATATTTTAGAAAATGAAAAAACAAAAATTTTAATTCTTATTAAATGCATACATTTTGTATGGCCTTATAAAAGACGACATTCAAGATGGGTGTAATGTAATAAGTGATTATGTTAAATAGGTTTTGTACAACCTCTTCTTACAGTCTGCATGCTCTGAGCCCTCTTTACCTGACCTAGAGGATGGATACCCCAACAGAGCCCGGCGGGCCGAGCCGGGTTCGGACAGATATTTAGAAATGATGTTCGGGGTTGGGCACGGTCACATCAGAGTGATAAGGCACTGAACATTTTAAAATTTAAAAAAGCTTTCATGTAGGTTCCTACAAACGTACATCTGCCGGGATCGGGTCAGGCTCGGACATAAATATCTTAATGCCTGTCGGGCTCGAGCCCGGCTCGGTTACTGCTCTGTCGGAAGCGGGCCGGGCTCGGACAGAAAAATGCGGCCCGATCCGCACTCTAGACCATACGCGACACACGCGCTGCTGCCTACACAGACTGACTGGTCACTGGTCATCTTTTTTGGGCGGAGAACATAGAGTCAACACAGAACCATAAATCAGGCATTAGTCAGAGCGAGAACGTAGGGCGAGTGAGTGATGTCAGAGCCCGAGTGGTGAAACGAGGAGAGCTAGCGCCGGTGAGCGGTGTCTGACTTAGCGTAGCGGCTGTGTGAGAAAAAAAGCGGCAAAATAGTGACAGCAAAGACGATGTAAAGTGAGTTACCAGAGAACACCAAACATCTTAAGACGCGGTGGCTTCATCCGTTGTAAAAAGTGTTGGTAAGGCTAAGGGTGTTACAACATGGAGATGTGACGTGCACACAGAGTGTCACGCACACAGCGCACCTTTTTGTTTACTCAAATCGCACAATTTTTGCGGTTACGTAATCGCACAGTGTGCCATCGCGATTGCAATTAGCTTGACCGTGCAGTCCTAGTAGAAACCTTGGTCTGTCAGAGTAATCCCACATCTTAATATACCACTCAGATGGTGTTTAAATTCAAGGACTGACCCGCAGTGACGTGATAGTGTTGGGGTCTTTGTAGCGTCCATCCTCCTCTTTGAGATTATAGCCCTCTGGCCTCTTGTCTCGTTCACTGATTTTCCACAACTTGATTGTCTTATCTGACAAAAAGCAAAAGAATTATGTAAATAACAATAACATCATAGACAACTGAACAGTCTTAGCGGACAATGGAGAGGTCAAACATGGATCTGTCGCTCATACCTTGGTTACATTTCAGAGGTTTCAAATAAAAAAGGTGATTAAATGGAACATTTCAGGTTTGCATACATCTGATAACTTAATTAAGAGTTTGTAGTTTATTAGTGCATTTGGCATTCTTTAAAAAAAATGTTTTTAAAAAGGTCTTCAAGACACTGGGCTACAGCCACAGATTGTATTAAGCCGTTTGATCTGCCCATAAGCCGCTGTCACACAGAAACGGTTACGTGTAATAACTTTTTGTGCAGTGCCATCTTTCATTTATGACTGTGAAAAGTGTTAAGATGGTCCAAGAAAAGTGAGGAGAATTGGGGATTCTGCAGCAGAAGAAATCACTATTGTGAAGTGTGAAAAGCCATGTTTAGTTTCTCTGTTGAAGATGGTTTTAATGTCACCCATTTGCATTTCAAATTAAAGTCATCACAGATTGCTGTTAAATAAATATCTGGGTATGCGCTCGATTAAAAAAAAACTAACTTACCGTTAGTTGACAACAGGAACTGAGCAGCATTCTTCTGGGGAAGCCAGCGAATCTTGTTGATCTTCTCTTCTATTTCCAAACTCTTCAAGTAGTCAAACTCTGGCTCATGGCTCTGGAAAGTGCTGTAAACATTGTATTCGCTCCGGAACTGAGGCAGATTCTTATTCTGCCAGGAGCCGGGCAAAATATCAGATGAAGAGATGAAGATGAAAAGAGCAGACGTTAGACAAGAACATTTTGTTCTATATATGATAACTTTCATTCCAAAAAAAGACATATCCATCTTTTAAATAAGTGAAGGCTACTTTTGGACATGAAGCACAGCTTACTCCTTACGTTTTTGCATAAAGAATGCCGTTTTTTTAAGCTTTGAGAAATTGACTTCAGGGGATGACCTTTTCTGAAATGGATAGTGTGTGGGAATAAAACTCCACAGGAGCAAACTTGCAGCTGTACCTCGATTTCCTGCTGGAAAATGACTACACGTCCACCCTTGTCTCCAGTAGCTAGCAGCTCCCCTGTGTGGTTAAATTCAACTGTGGATATGATGTCCGCTGCAAAAAACACACAAACATGAAAAGACATTTAATGTAATATTTTTTTTTTTTTAATTGGTGTACAGACATAAAATGACTTCTGGCCAATCCTCAAGACAATGAGGAACCACTCAGTTATCCCAACTAACCCTGGATTTATCGAGTAGATGGGCGAGTGTGTAGGCCGGAGACAGAGAAGGATGTCAGAGCATGTAGAGCAGTAACCTCATTTTTCTACACGTTTCCCCCAGCAGTAGCATGTTTCACACACACACACACACACACACACACACACTTAACCCTTTGTTACCCACTAGAGCAGAAAGACAATGCTGCAGTAGGTTGTAGTAGGAGGTCTTTGTGTGCGTTGTACTCCCTGAGGCCAAAAGTAGGGGGTAATATATTTAAGGACATACTGAGAACTGCTCTTCTATTGGAGCAGCAACCAACTAATTATTTTTACATCAGCGTTAAGGGTTGGATAAGGAACTTGGCACTTTTTAGGGTACCGACCAATACACAATTACATCGGTACTACCGGGTAACGATCCACGTTAACTCAATTGGTGCCAAATTTTTGTAACTTTAGCACAAGCTTCTCTGTCCCCTCCTCTGCATGCGTGACAGAGAGCGTGGCTCAGCGCCGACACACGCAGAGTCCGTGCAATGCCGATAAAGGAGATGCAAGTGTGGTTACACTTTATAAAACTACGCGCAGACCACGTTTGCTGCAATATAATATAATGGCGAGCCGAAAGCGGTCGCGGTGTAGTTACACTTCCTGAGACAGACAGTCCCAACAGCGTTCTCTAAGCCCCGGTGACAGACTAACAGGCTGGAAGTTGTAGGGAAGGGTCATATTCTACACCCATGGGAAGCGTTTGGGAGGGGAAAGGGAGGGGTTTTATTTGACGTGGTGTGTAAAATATTATTTTTATCTGTAGTATTTCTTGTATGGAAATGGTATTTATTTATTTATTTTTTTTTAAGGTTTGGACTAGTTTGTTTTTTATTATATTTGTTTTCCACAGCTGAAGTATTTTTTATTATTGGAGAGTCAAGTACAGAAAAAAGGCCCTATCAGCTATCATTGTTGGTTTTTCTATTGATTCACACATTTAGCCTATGAGATGTATACATGACTAATGTCCACCACAGGAATAAAAAGCAAAACTCAAGGGCCAGAGCAAAGCAACTACCTGCATTACTAACATCAAGCATTACTTATACTGTATAATGTCTAATTGAAGTCACTATCTATATGTGGATGCTGCGTGGATCAAGAGCGGTGAGAGCGAATATGTAGGCTGAGGATAAAGTACCATTTTTCTGTCACATTGTCGGAATGTGTTAAAGGGCCGAAACATGCCAGACTGCTGCAGAACATCATGAACTGAACACCATTACAACAATACAGTCTTACAGCAGTGTTTCCCCTACCATTGTTTTGGCAACGATCCCACGCCCCCCTTAAAAGAACGACAAAATTATATAATTATGCTATATATTCTAAAAAAATAAAATACACACAAAACAGATGCGCGAGATAAAGCTGTTTTCACACATACAGGCAATTCGCTTCTCGGCTTAAAAGTTCAATTCATTTTAATGAATGTTACGGCCTGGCTACATTACATGAGTAACGTACGAGGAGCTTTCACTATAATCAATGAAACTGGCTACACACGAGGGCAGCAGTGTTGGTGCGTATGCTCCGCGGAGATCCGCTCTACAAGCGTAAAAATAGGACAGTCTTTTATTTATATTTTTTACGCGAGAAGTGTGCGGCCTTTTTACACAGAAATGGATCATAAAGTGTCATTATTTCTTTTAAATTAAACTACCGATATACAGGAAAACGCTGACAGTAGATTGACGTTTTTTACAGCGCTGTGCCAGCTCCAAAAAACTGAAGAAACAACAATCCCAAAGCAAAAACTCTCCGTCTCCCATGTATCAGACAATCCTACGCCGTGTGCGCGCAGCTGGTGTAGCCAATGAAAACACACATTTCGCGGCACATACGCTCCGCTAACAGTCCGCATACGTTACGCGTTCAATGTAGCAAAAGTTGTGCAACCTTGCCCCCATTTTCAACTGTTGCTAAATAGTTGTGTGATGTGTAAATCAATGTTGTTTTTATTCATTTTCAAAAAAATATGTGCACTAAACCACAATTGTGCGAGTGGTCACACAGTTAAGTGTTTGGACACCCTCATAAATAGTTGTGCGATGTGTAAATCAATGTTATTATTTATTCAGCAACACCACAACCCGCAGCACCCCAATAGTGGTGTAGCATTGTGCAAAGTCTACTAGTTCCCTTGCATTGAGACAGAAGGGGAAATCAGTGTTTCCCATACAGTGATATGTTTGTTGCAGCCGCCACACAATCAATGTTGACCGCCCCCACATTACATTTCACAATAATTTGTATTCATAACACTATTGTATTATTGTACAAATTAGCTACAACAGTAATAGCAGTTACATTATGTAAGTCACTCCTACATTTTTCAACTGAGGAGCAAAACGTGCTCCTGACTTTGTTGTCAAATGTAGTCAGATGCGAAAGTACAATTAATATAAGAAGTCTGCACCTCTTTCCGCACGTGCACCCCCCACCCCGGGTCAGCTACCACCACAAATACAATCTAATTCTGTGGGAAACACTGGAAATGATTGCTGCCGTGATAACACTCCACAAATTCCAGTTGTAAAAAGAACTCCAAACCTGTTTATCCTTTTTATGTAGAACATATTTCTACCTCGAGGTAGGGCGCAGAGCACAGGGCGAGGCAAAGTGCAGCACGATACATCATCAGTGCTTCTGACTTTAGTTGCGTCTAGAAAGATCAGCGGCAATGAGGTCAAGCTTTACATGCAGCGCTCGGCAGCAATTCCGAGCGGTGCGTGACGCCAAGGTTAGCGCTTCCTCTGTCTCCAGCGCTCTCCCTAATAGGAAAACAACAGCAGCCAGGGCAGAGCGGTTTTACCGCGGTTCAGGTGTAGGCGGCCGTACGGGGGACGGCAGAGAGACGTCGCCTCTGCAACATGTTCAGTTACAGTAACGGGGATAGCAATGCCGATAAAGCGGTTGAAACTGTGGTTACTTTTCAAAACGCCACGCAGACAACGCTCACTGCAGTTGCAGGCCTGCAACATAATGACGAGCCGAGAGCGGCCGCTCTGAGGCACACTGTATTATGTTCTCCAGTAACAAAGAAAGAAATACAACAATTTAAGACTAAATGTAGGGAGGTTCATGCGAGCTACTTGCCGCCGCAGCTGCAAAAAACAGAAAGCATGGAAAATCTTAACGTTAGGTTATTTGCACACATGCTCCTAAATACATTTTACAGTTCGCACACATCCATTTTTAGGTCGCAAATGTGAGTGAAATGGTCGCACTGTGGAGCCCTGCATCATGCTGGCATAGTACAAGTGGCACAAGTCGTCTGATGCTCTTCATCTACCCAGCTCACTGTGGCTGTTTCTTCTTTTACCATTCCTTTCTGAAATACTAAAAAATGCTCTGAAAACAAAGTTCTTTTAAAAAAAGTCCATTTGTTTAGGATCTATACAAGAACTTAGGAGTCAGTCATTAACCTCAGACACAAAAAAAGGTTTGCACTTCCTTTAGAAATCAGAGCCTTCCAGTGGAAAGCTTTTAATGTGACGCAGCAAGAGGAAGAAGTGTTTGGTTCACATTAGCACTACCTAACCACACAGCTCCAATACAGCCATGGATTCAGGGTGCTGTATGATACAAGTAAAAACAGAATGTAGGAGTGGCACCAGAGAACTATGTTACATGGGAGCTGCAACATTTCTGAAAGTTTAACATAGTGAGCCTTTTAAAATGGGCACTTTCTCTCTAGTCATCTACAGGATGGTCACACATGGTGAGCCGATAAATTGACTGTTGGGGTTAAGCCCCATTATTTTACTGTCCTGCTGCAAGGGGTGCACAGTTGAAATTCGTGGCATCACAGCTCATCACACGACAGCACGGCTAAAAATGCTATATCTAGCCGATGGGAACTGAACTAATGCGGTAGAGCGGTTACCTGCTCACTCACCGAAAGCTGTTGTATATTACCCAATACCTATAAACCTGTTTCCCTCACTTTCCCCATCTGTGCTTTACGCTTACTAATACTAGTTCTTGGCAGAGCTCATACCTTCAGCTACGTCGTCATCAATGGCTCCTTTCACCTGAGAGAAGCACCACTGCATGTCACCTCCAGGTCCTGCAGGGATAATAAAAAAAAAAAAAAATAAAAAAAAAAAAAAAAAATAAAAAAGCATTCAAGTACAGTACTGGCAGGCTAACTAAATACATTTTAATTTCAAGCCTCACATCAACAGCTGGGCATCAACAATGATGTACAAGTAGTTAAGATAAGATGGCCAAGTTTCAAAGGTTTGGCTGATAATCAAATGGAGTGCCTCAGCAATAATTAACTACATGATGTGGGGTTTTTTTTCTTCAAAACCGTGTCACCTACCGATTGCGTGTTTGGACTTTCCTTGCACATGCATGCAAATAGCTGCACCTCTATAAAGGAAAGGTTTTGTTTGAGCACACTGTCACTCTCACACAGCGTGGGATAATTGAAATGATTGGAACTACAGACGGACGGTAGACCTGCTGCGAAAATATTTGCCGTCATACATGTGCACATTCCCTTTCAAAACTTCTCAGAGTCTAGCCTCAAAATAAAATTGAAACCACACAATTCAATCCCGTCTAAAACTAAACTCAAGACATCCCTAAATGTTCCACACATAATACTTGCACGACCCGTTATGCTATGGGCTCATTAAGAGGCCAAAGAACTACAGTTATAGAACACAGGACCCTTGGATGTCAAATCTTTCAACATTGAATGAGTGTAACTGTAAATGCATCCACCAAATCAAAAATCTGATTTGAGCCTTAGTTGGTATGGTGGTTTTCTCACTTTGAGAGAGTTTGAGAGTTGATTGCAAATAATGTTCATCAATAGTGACTAACTCCAGATCATGGTAACAGTAGGTGAATATAGTCTCGAAACATCTTAAGCCTGGGCAACTGTTGCAACGTTATCAGAGGAGAGATGCTCTCACGCCAGGCTCCTATGTTAAATAAAACAAGAAAAAACATGCTGACTTGTTTGATAATGACCTCCATCACTAGCCTCAACAGGTTCTGCCGCAACATAACTCATTGCACAACATAGATAGTTAAATTCCGCCTATTTTTTTTTTATTTTTTTTACGTGTTATTACACAATGCAAACTGGTCTGATTTGTGGATACCACGTACTGGAACAGCTCTCTAGAATAATTGAGGACATTTATGAGTCACCCTGGCTTCATCATACATGTATTCTGAGATGAATTATGATTTAAAACCAACAGCCAGGACAGGATTGGTACTGGTCAGGACAAGCACTCTCATAGATTGTCTGCATTCCTTGCATAAGAAAATGCACATACTAAACTAGGTGTTTAACTGTTTAACTGTCAGTCAGTTTCAACAAAAAGGATAATATGCAATGCCTCTGTCCAAAGACCAGTGTCATTTCCCCGCCCAATTGGACCTAATGCATGTACTAAATATGTCAGCAGTGACCTCTTTTTGCTAAAATAATAAATAGCCATCAATCTCGATACAATGCACTTGAGTCGCATATCATTTTTAATAACGACTTTGTTCATTGAAATGTGAAATGCTAACGTTAGGCTACAAAAATCGTGATTATCTGGGTCTTATTTGAGGAGAGACTATTTCCACTTAGCTAATGTTAAGCATATGCATGTCCTCAATACAGGCTCTCTTGACTCTTAAGTCCTTTCAGCCAGACATTGCACAGAATATTTAACAGCTTGTTCAGTCTGCAGCAGGCCTGGATTACTAGCCTGCATGTGGGCAATGTCAAAGTTTGAGCTAACGTTAGCTAACCTGGCTTGTCAAGCCAGTCATGGCATGTTTGAGAAATGTGTGCACTGGAGTGGAAACCGCCTGTTTTACCGCTAGCTATTTGCTTTGTTTCAACATCAATAGCAGATCAGATATATTAAATTAGTCGTTTGTAAATCTCGTGCATAAATCTGAGAAGCAGCCGTTACGGCTACAAGTTAGAAGCGTTAGGTTAGTGTAGCGGATAGCTATGTTTGGCTATTAGCTTGCTGGTCTCTGGTCCGGTGATAATGGTAAACAGCTATCGGTTGCTAGCTTGCTAGCAGCAGCTGGCTAGCTAGCTTTAGCCGGCAAATGCAGGCCAGATAGATGGGCGATGACACTCGAGTTTGCTGGCTAGCTAACGTTAGCACTAGCTAGCTAAGTTAGCTACCAACCGTTAGCTAACCTGACACTAGGTTGGTTAGCGACATCCTGCAGCCGTCAAGGCAGAGAGCTTGTTGGACCGGCGTCGGCCTGTTCGTGGTGTTTATGTGTGTAACGTTAATGGTTAAACTGAATTACCTGCCATGACGAGACAGACAGTGGAGCTTGCCTCAGTCAGTCACGATCCTGCTTCCCACTCCCACGCGTTGTTTCGTGGGATCTGAACTTTTTCTTCCACTGTCTGAGCAAACCTGAATGTCACGCGCTAGCTAAATTAACCGTAAAAACGGATTATTTTATTGCTATCCTCCTTTTCTTTCCCGCTCCTCTCGTCGCTGTTGTTTCACTCTCTGTGTGTCAGTCACTCTCCCCTCTGTCTCTCTTGCCGCATCCCACAAGTCACTGCTTCCCCACCCCAGAGTCTTTTTCCGCACGTGAACCAAAGGGTTGTTATAATGCGCGCGCACACACAGAATGGCAGATGCACAGGCACGCGCGTGCACATAGGTGAAGAAACACTACACACAACAGGGATGGAGCGACAGGATGCAAATTATTAATTTACTGAAGTATTAATATGTCTTCTGTTGGAAAGCACTCAAGAAAAACGACAATGTAGTTCTTGTTGAACATTTGGTCACACTGAAAGGACCAATGTGGCATCTTGAAATATCCATTTCAATGTGACTACACCTAATCAAGCAACCATCTCCAATTCAGGGATGCTCTCCAAAGTTCTGTTCTTATTATTTATTATGAAAGCTTTCTCAAAGTGTATGGATAACGTCTGAGCTAGTGGTTCTCTAAGTTTTTTTTATATCAAGGACCCCGAAACTGACACAAATTAGACCCCTTATACAGTATATGTTAAAGGATATTGAGAGCTGCTGCAAACTGGAAGACAAACCTTGTATGTGAAAGAGTACAATATTAAAAACTAATTTAAAAAGAGAATCTTCCCGACTAATTGAAGACAACCGAATACTGTAATTCTTGACTCTATGTCTATGACGTACATATGAAAATGGATTTACTGATTTTAGAATGTACTGAACCAGTACGAAACCAGGAATAAGATATTCAGCAAAATTAGTGTTTGCAGTCAGTTACTTTCATCCTTGACACACAAACATCAATCAGAATCGTCATGAAGAGACACGGATACATTTCAATCTGCTCATTTATAAAAAAAGGTAGGCTATCTAATATGTCACAAATTGGATTTTATGTATACACTGTACATGCACAGATTGCCAGTGAAAAACAAAACTGCAACGTGCCTGTCTGTCATATAATAGCAGTATTAAAATATAAACCTACTCACATTCTAAATATTTCATTTCCATGCATGACTTGCAATCTGAAATGGACCACTGCTGTGCCTTTTATTGCCAGAACTGATTGATTGTCAGAATTTCTAAACAAGATATCTATCTTCTCCTCACATTATTTCCAGTGACTCGTGTATACTGTAAAGGAACCGCAGTATGTTGGTGGACTCTGGAGGGGATTGAAGAGCTTGTAAGATGTCTCAGCACCACAAACACGGAGCGCTTAAGACGTGTAATGATAGTTTTACCACCTACATGGACGCGTCAGATCCTTCATCCCGTTCAGAAGTATGCCCACTGAAGAAAAGAGAAATACAGCATTCCTAAGTCACAGCTTGCTAAGAAATACAAGAATATCAGGAATACATCAAATGGCAAGCTGCACAAGATAATAAACTAGATGAAGCTTGTTTAGTTGGAGTAGAGCTATCAAAGCTGCCAACTGCAATATCGTATTAGACTCAGTGAAGCTGTCAATCCACGCCCAGGCACTGCTTTCTGACCCACTTCACATGTCAGTGATTTCAAACTCTTTAATTGATGTTACCAAAGACAAGATCCCCCTCAATCTTCTTCAAACAGCCAGCAGCAGTGGGCCCCTCATCAGAGAGACAGGCAGCACACAAAAAAACCTTCAGCAAAGAAGTAAAAGGAAAGCAGATGGGGGTATTGGGCACCCCCGTCGAAAGCCTCAGATTTTGCATTGACCAGCTGGCAACCTTCAATGTATCCATCCTTGAGCATGAACCGCAAACCTCGCTGTCAGCGGTTTTCACTGGCACTACTATATGTCTTGGGTCATTTCTAATGACAGTTGTTCACCGTGAGGTCTGTGGATTATCCATAACCAGGGCAGAAAGACACATTCATTTTTTGAATGTAATTTTTTGATGCTTTTAAGTTCACAAATCAAATTCCATTCAGTATGCACAGTGGTGCTTTGAAATAAATGCTAATGCTAGCATACTAACTAGCTACTAACCTGCTGTTTTCTAACCTGCTGTATATGTTAATTAGCACTAAACCTGAAGTACAGCTAAGGCTGATGGGAATTGTATTAGTTTTGCAGGTTATTTAGTCATAAACCAAAGTATTGGACAAATCAAAATTTTGAACTGATGATGGCACCAGATAAAAAAAGTTAAGGAATTACCAATACAATTCATCCTGAGGGGAACATGAATCTATAGATCACAATCGCATGACACACCATCCAATAGTTGTTGAAAGACATTTCATTCAAAAATCACAAATGTCAATCTCACTGTGGCACCAGAGGAAAAGTCAAGATCCCAGTCATTAGATTTCATTATCTGGGAACCATGAATGTCTGTATAAAAGGTTGTGCTAATCCACTGAGTTGACATTAAGATATTTCATAAGATAAGTGAAAACCTTGACATGCTAATAGCATTTTCACTAAATGTTACTAAAAAAACTAAAATGTCAACCTGCTGAAAAGTCAGTTGATCTCCCCCTCAATCAACACTTCACATTACTACCATCCGGTTGGAGATACAGGACTTTAACATGGAGAAGGGCTCGCTTCAGCAGGAGTTTGATCTCTTCTGCTATAGCAGCCCAAAACAATCTGAGCTACTGGAAGGGGCATCAATGTACTGTCTCTATATGTTGGTTTTGTGTTGTCTTGGCTGCAAAAGCAGATCTCCCTATGGGACAATAAATCTTAATCTACCGCAGTATGATTCATCCTCTGGGGACCACAAATATCTGTACAAAATGTCATGGCAATCCATCTAGTTGTTGAAATATTTTAGTCTTGACCAAAGACTTACTGACTGACACTGGCATACAGCCATGCTGCAAGCATTAATTATTAGGAAAAAAAGTAACAGACTGTTGCAATTCCTACAAACTAATTAAAATGCTGTTTTAGGCTGGCAAATTATCTACATGACTACCAGTAGGGGTTTGTGGGAAAATATGTTTTTCGTGGTTGGGGTCAGCTCATGTCCAAGTCTCAAGTCTCAAGTGTACAGCTCTGCCTATTGAGGCTTGCTAGACTTCCTGCCAGGCTGAATGCAGCTTGTGTTAATGTCTTAAACAGCAAGACACAAAAACAAGACTTTATTGTTGCGCTGTTTTCGTCCATGACTGGAGCCTTTCAATGTGTGAATCAATTGAAGCTCCTAATTTTAGAAACTGCTTGACGTGGACAATGTACATCAGTGATCAGTCATTTTAAATCATCATAGCATCTTTTACGTGTTATCTGTTATGTGATTTCCATAAACCTGTTATCAACATTTTGTCCTCAAGGGGAGTAAAATATTTTTTCTGCTACCCCTTATGTAACATGTTGTTAACATATCGCCTATCGTGATAGTATTGTCAAACACGCTACCTTTTTTAAAACTGCTCCTTGCCACAGCATACATTCATGTTTAATATAGATATTATACAGGAAGCAAAACAGGTCAAATACATTATGTAATTGACAGTTGCTTACTTTTTTATCACTCAAGTCAAATGTCTTGCAAAGTTACGTTAGCAATCAGCGTTTAATGCTACCTTGTTTAACTTGTTCAGTCAACGGTCTCGTATTTGTATGCCAGTGGTGCAGGATGAACACAGATCACCCTCTGTTGCTCTGTTTCTGTATTTTGTCCACTAGAGGGCCACAAAGATTTGAAAATATTGTTTAACAGTAAGGTAAAGGACCTTACTGTTATTGATTGAAAATAACAGTAATCTGGGGGTCAATCAATTTCCCTCCCTGTTACATTATAAATGTTAGTATGTTATTTAAAAAAAAGGCCAAAAAGAACATGATTAAAAAAAGACAATAGAATTAGTGATTTCATTGATTAATGCAATAGATGTTTGTTGTTGAATACCACAATGATGAATTAAAGGAGAATTCCGGCGCAAAATGAACCTAGGTGTTAACAACACGTGTACAGAGTCGACCATTCTCTGGGATATGTTTTCATGCTAATCGAATGTTACCAGTTTTAGCGCAAACCGCTAATTAGCTTATAAAGCTAGTCGTCGGGGCACGTGTAAAGTAACAAGAAATTGCTATTTCTATACCACTAACAAGGCTCAAAATAGCACCACACTTCCACGGTAGCATAATGAGGGTCCCTACATGTAAACCGAAGCATTGAGAACTTTGTAAGTGTACAGACAGTTTATTAAAAAGATACAGTACCGTTTACTTATACATGCGGGCGCCATCTTGGGAAAACAGTCATGACCAGTCGAACGACGAACGCCGTGCAACCAGTAACCAGTAACATTGCACAAGCACGGCGTTCGTCGTTCATTAAATATCGTTCTCCTTTAAATATGGGATTTACAAATCTATTTACTGTGAAAACTAAAAAATCAAGTCAGTTCAAATTGCGAGATCAGTGGGGGCACTGGTGGCCGGGTTTCTGTTGTCAGATAGGTAGGTAGTGTCCGTCACAGAATGAAACCTCATCTGGTCACACTCCACCTTGGCCCATTAAAAAGTTTATGTACTTCTAATTTTTGGTTTGTACCCACATGGTTGAATGCACTTATTGTAGCTTGCTTTGGATAGAAGCTTTAGTTAAATAAAAGTAAATTCTCAATGCACTTACAAATATTGAAATGTAACTTGGGTCACCTGGTCTAAGGGAGCATCTTTGGAGGTGTGGAGACAGGGCATGTTCTTTACACGCAGTAAGGGGGTGGCGTAGCAATGGACTCCGTCGACTTCCACCCTCACTGTCCGGGTTTCCAGCATGTGAACTGCCTCTTGATCTTGCCTTGAGCGGGTCACCATCTTCTCCTGTAAGGCAATACGTCCATTTGCCATAGCTTCTCCACATGATAAAGGAGCTCTGCAGAGGGTGACTGTGTGGCTATATGCAGACACAGCTGTGGCTGGAGATGCTGTCGGATGACTTTGGTTGGGCCCTGAATGGTCCAACCCAACTTGGTCTTTACAGCAGCTGGTCCTCCAGGCGGTCCCAGACGAACTGGCTCTACTGGAGTGAACAGATGCGTGTAGTCTGACCCAATGAGGACCATGGGATGGACACGTTCCAGTGTTTGCAAGGGAAGGCTTCTCAGGTGCTTATATTTGCGCTGAAGTGTCTTCACCGGTTGTGAGTGCTCTGCCAGCCCCAGCTGATCGGCAGTAAAGGCTCTCCGGATATTTCTAAGTCTTTTGGGGGTGCTTGGCAGGAGAAATGGAGAAGGAAACAGACATCCCATGTAGAACTCTAAGATCCTGGCGCACAGTCCGTAAATCAAGGTTCTCTGGCTCTCCTTTAAGTTTGAGCTCCTTAGCAGCGGCTGGAAGGAGCATAGTCCGCTCTGATCCGTCATCCAGTATCGCGTAGGTCTCCATGGCCTGCTCTCCATTATGTAACACAACCTTTGTCACCTTCAGGAGCACCTGACTGCAGCCGGACTACCTATCCAAGTAGAGAACTTCATTAGCAGTACTCACTAGGCAGAGGTGTTCTCCGTGGGTGGTGCCACTATGGCAGGCCTAGTGTTAAGGTCGTGGAGAGATTCCAGATGTCTGCCATCACATTTCTTGCACCTGGCCTTTAGTCTGCACTGTGCGGCCTGGTGACAGCGACCACAACGCCAGCACCGCCTGTTTCTCTTGACCCAGTCTCTCCGCTGCTCAGTTGTTAACTGGTTGAATTTAGTGCACTGGTTCAGGTAATGCAGGGCATCGGTACAGTATGGGCAGGGCAGGGCGACTTTGCCTTGTGGATTGGCACTGGTGAATGGGAATACTGGGACAGCCGGGCCACTTGAAGACTGTTCAGCTCCATGGAGGACTGTGGTTGGCCTGCCAGACTTTGAGTCCTTCTCTCCCTTTTACCCTCTGGGTTCTCTCTGGGTCGAGACTCATATCCATACTCCTGAATCTGCAGCTCAAACTCCAGCCAGCTGGCGAAGTCTAACAGTGTAGGGACCCGGATGCAGAGGGGATGTAGGTGTCTCATAAACCCAGACCGCATGTCTTGTGGGAGCTTGGACATCAGCCTAGTGACATGAGACCCACACTGAAGCTCAATATGGCCTTTCTCTCCAAGCTGGTCGAGCATGCCAACCAGGGCTCTCATTCTGAGGGCAAATCCTTTAAAGGCAGCGATGTCCTGGCTACGGATGTTAGGTACCTCCATTAGGTCTGCAATGCGCCTTAATGCTAGCTGGTGAGGCTGCCCATAGTGCTCTGTTAAAGAGGCCATGGTGTCGGTGTAGGGCTGGGTAGAGTTGGTGTATGAGTCTGCAATGAGGAGTGCTTCTTCAAATTTGAGATGGTCTACTAGGATCTGATATTTAAACCTCTCCGTGGCATCCTTGGGGAGGAGATTTTCCAGGGAGGTCTTTAGCCTAGCAAACTCACGTGGGTCCCCTCTACTAAAGTCTGGGACGGTGGGTTGAGGACCCCGATATATGTACTCTGTTGCTCGACGGAAGTAAAAGTCCTCGTGTCTCTGTTCAGCTGTGCCTGGCTCAGGAGGAATTAAATGGGGTGATGTATGTGGACGGACTTGCAGCTCCATTGGCTGATGTGACCTCCCCCCCATCCGACCAGATGCAACCAGCTTACAATTTTCAGGTGCCGGGATTCCACGAAGCTGCTCTTGAGTGATCCCCATCTTCTTAAGGCATGTCATCAGCTTTGCCACTAACTCTGTGGGCAGTGTGGTAGTGAATAGCTGAGGCGTCTCTTCATCATTTGCTACTGGGGGGCAGTCTTCATCGTCCACTTCTACTTTACTGGGCACATGCACAGGTGCTAATGTATTACCTGTGGTATTGGCCTTGGTGGGCTAGTGGCAGCAGCGAGCACTGCTGGCTGAGCGTGCGGGCTGTACTCCGCGGGGGGGGAGGGCAATAGGATGTGATGCATCTGACCCTCTGCCCCCTGCTTGAATTAAGCTGTGTTTGCATCTCCATTACAATGAGTTGAAGCCTCTGGTTATCCTCCCTGATCTTTTGCAGCTCATCTAATATTGCAGGTGAAGCCCCTGGGTCTACTCTGTGAGACAGTGGGTCTGGGGTGCTCTGATAATTGGGTCCCGAGAACACTGACTCTCTGGGATACTTAGGGCGAGCACTAGTCTGGTTCCACGGATCAAAGAGCTGGGAGGTGCGCGTTAACATCTGGTCTATCTTCTCAGTACTGTAGTAGGGCTCCTGCATCTGATAGGGGGGCTGTGGGGAGAGTGCTGCAGCCTGGGGGGGGGGTCTCTCCACAACAGGCAGGGAGACGTCATAGTCAGCAAGCCAGGTTGGCAGACGTGTCTGACGTCTTGGGCAGGTATCAGGAAGTGGTGTTGCCTCACCTCTACCATATGGTAACATCCTCACACACAGCAGTCACACAATCCGGCTCGAAGGACCAATTTGTAATGGAGAATCGATAACGAGGACTGTAAATGTAGCTAGTTGGGAATAGGTGACCACTGTGGTGCATCGGTAAGAATGCAGTCAAATGCTCTGATGATGAAATATCAGCATACAAGTAAAAACAACAGTGCTGACAGGATGCAATTAGTAAGACTAATAAATGGTAATTAGTATAACTTTTACTTCAGGTAGCTATAGCTGCTTATATCAAATAACCAAAGAATATACCAGATAACACACATTAGCAGCCTTCTTACTGCTGGGTCTCAGTAACAGCAACCCAAACGTAGTTCTCTACTACACAATATGGTAAACACTACATAAGCACAATAGTAATGTAACACTAATAATACTAGGCATTAGCATGCTGCTAGCGAAATTTATGCTAACATACTGCATTTCAACTGAGTATCCCAGAACAGATAACATTCATATAAACCTAAGGGACCGAAAATACACATATGTAAACATTTATACCAGTGTACTCACATGTCTCTGAACGCACAAAAACAAATGCGCTGATTGGCTGATCCCGTTACCCCGAACATAAAATAGCAAGTCTTTCTTTACAGTTACAGAGGGGATACACATTATATCAGGTGAAAAACGGCCTGATATTTTGTGTATCCCCTATGTAACTTTTTCTAGAAAACCGCAAAAAGCATTTGCGGGTTAACATAGCTACAGATAGCTGCATGTTCATTAGACAACACTTGAGATCGCTAGTTTCCCCTATAACTTTGGTAATTAATGGCTAGTGTTTGAAAGCCTAAAAACTAGTGTTTTGCGCGATATGCTTTCAGTTGGAGATTATCAGTCACAATTTCATACTTTTGTAAGAACTGTTGGCTGGTATACATGCAAATAAATGCATTTTCTTTGCACAGAAACATGGAACCAGGATGCCACTTTGGATGTGTTTAGTATTTCAGTATACTATTTGCAAAAGCACACTGTACTCAGTAGCCTATACACCACTGATAACGTTTTTGATTTGTCAGGCACATTATTGTTAAAAAAATGTTACATCTAACAAATTAGGAAACAGATTATAACCTTGCACACTAAATGTCTCATGCAGGTGAGTGGAAATGCATGGGGCTTACCTCGAAACATTAGTATGATAGGTTATTATGATGTAATCGCTGTGCATTAATCTCCTTTTCTTAAAAACAAGTTTGAATCTCACACCCTTTTGCCCAATGACAAGAAGCCTCTGACCCTCTGTGAGCACATGGGAAAAACCGTGAGCATGCACAGTCTGCATACAGTGTGCTAACAAGGTGGTACACCAGGACCAGGCAGGGGCAGTGTTGGTCAACATGTAACCTACACTCTGTTGGAGACCGGAAGTGAAGACTCAAGTCCCGGCATTGCTTGAATTCACAACCCCTGCACCCGTCTATTGATTTTCTTATCAAGACATCAACATTGTTTGATTCAAAGCTTTATGTCTCATTTCGAAGCAGTTATTTAATGAATATAATCAAATGTCCAAATAACATGGACACTTTGCAATTCAATCCAAGACGCTATCTTAGAAATAAAAGATCATGGCAGCATAAACTTCACAGTGGCATCTTAAACGTAGATAGATTAAAAGACGAGAGTTAGACAGACTGATAGCATGATGATGACATCAGTGTGCATGTGCGCGCCCATGTGTCGGCCGCCCCCAGGCCAGGGGAGTGTCATAACTGGGAGTGTCCCGGGCCAGAAGCATATACAGAGGCTCTGCTCTCTGCACTCCGCAGACTCGACGCGTCTCTGCTCCCACTGCAGCTAGAAGCGCTCACCGCGGCTCTCTCAGGTCTACAACCTTCCATTAGCAGCCCGTCACCGATCACAACCTACACATTCAGGTACGTTAACCACTTTCTTCAACGAAACAATACAGCCTATAGCACAGATTGCGGGACGGTAATTTGATGCCTTGTTAATTAGGGCTACAATAAAATGAGCTGTTATTTTCACGCAGCCTGGAACAAAGGTATAAGATAAGATAAGATATGCGGGGAAGAAAGAGAGTTTTTTTTTCTTCTGATGTAAAAAAAAAAGTGGATAACTTGAACCCGAGTTCATTTAGTTTATAAGCCTGTCATCTAATGAAGTGTAAACCCTGCTTTTATTGTGAAAAGTGCAAAGCTGCTGCCTTATATGGATAGGCAGTGGTAACCCGGATGATGACTAAACATTCTGTGTTTTCACTTAACAGGCCACAGGTTTGGTTATGTTTTTCCTGTTTCTTTACTGTTTAAAGTGAGTTTAGGCTGATGATGTGCTAACCCAAAGCAACATTTACAATGCTGTGTTTGCTGCATTACATAAAAAAAAAAAAAGTCAAGTAATTTGTTGGAGCATCTCACTCAAAAACAGTGTCAGATTATCCTCAGCAGCTTTATATGCTCATCTCTATTTTAAGGACATCTGTGGTTGCCATAGAAACACAACAAAATAGTAACTGTTCATAGAGGAAGTTAGTCACAACATCCTGTATGTGGTTATTAGTTAGAGTAGCTGTGTGTGTGTGTGTGTGTGTGTGTGTGTGTGTGTGTGTGTGTGTGTGTGTGTCAAAGCCACACTCAGCTGTCAGCCAGACAGAGATTATGGGATGCCTGAACCCACCGACTGTACTACACCCCACCCCCATATTTAAACAACAGTTGTGCACGCTTTCTGCCAAAGAGGGTAGGACAGCTGATGTGGACATTTGTATGGAAACACAAATGCTCCATATTTACTTTTAGTTCTCAAACTGGCTCAAAATAATGTCTAAAATGTCACAAAAAGGTTGCTAATGGACATTTTGAAGCCTACAGTCCAGGCTTCCGCTCACTGTTATGTAGCCTACGTCGGCTGCTGAAGCCAGAAAATTCAAATTTGGGAGACTGTCCTTAGACAAAAAAATGACAGCGTATAGTCTTTAAACTCAAAATGTCATTGTAAACGTAGGTTATGTCTACACATAACAAGCACCCTCTTGCGGTTATGCAGTCATGCAATGACTGTCCTACATGTTGTCTCACAGTAGCGTAAGTAGAGTTGGCATGACAATAAAAGTTATTGGGAGGAGGTTGAATGGATTTGGCTCACACACCCAGTAAGCATTGATTTCAAGAGGTGTTTGGTTTAAAACCGGAGCTGTCTAGACTGTTGTTCTAGCATTTAAATCACTGTACTTCAGGGTAAAGCACGTTCTAACTACATATTGAAATATAGCATATGAGACACTGGCTTGGTTTCTTCTAACAATGAATGAAGTCTTTCCCTACCCTTACCCACATAGTTTCAGTTGACTAAACTCAACCAGGTCTTACGCGACAGTTAGATGGGATGTTGTTGGGTAGGGCATTCACAATAAACCTCACAACATACCCTTCTTTATCGTTGTATACGCAAAAAGGGCACTGGTTCTGAATGTAAATGTCAGTTATATGTACCTGCAAAACGTATTAAACAAAGTGGGGGGAAAAAGAGCACAAAACGACAGTCGGTGACATTACAGTAAAAAAACAAAAACAAACATACCTTTAAGCCTTAATATATTCTATGTATGACAGCAACTTTTAAAATATCTAAAACATACAGTGGAAGAGATGAAGTTAGCAACCAAGACCATAACTTCTTGTAGAAAATGTTTACAGACACTGTATTTCAGGAGAAAAGTCCCCCCCCCCCCATTGACTTCAATATAAACAATGTTTTTCCAATTGAGAAAAGAAAAAGGCCACACCTCTTACTCACTACTCACATGGTGAGTTCTAGCTGCTTTGCATTTAGGGCAGGGAAATAGTTTAGAAGTTCTGTATCGTTATATCAATTGTAACACTGCGATATTAATATATACTACCTCATCTGCACAAAGTTATCCCGTAGAGGTAATTTCTTATGTCTGTATAACATTATATATCACAATACATCATGTTTTCTGGTAATTCGATAAAGAACTAGTCCATACGAAATAACCACATGTATACTCCTGTGTAAGTTAACTTGACAAATAAAATGTACTGAGAATTTTTCATTTTATTAAGAACTTTAGTGTCAAATGAACATGCCGTGCAATGATCAGAACTAAAAGGGCCGTCCAAGTGACATAAATATTGCGGTTACAGTTCTGCCGCTAGGTTTTCGACAAAGTGATAGAAACGATGAAGGAAAATATATACAATAGACATTTTAATATTGTTTTGACGATATCATCATATCGCCCAGCCCTATTGATGAGATCGTATTGTTGTCATATTGTTATTCTCATTGTCCGTCAAACAAGATGCCATTTTGTTAGAGTTTACAGTACATGCCTGATATGATTAATTCAGCAACAGAACTGGTTTCAGCTAGATTGTTCCTGAAACAACCATCTCCTATCCTTTAATAACTGTCCATATATCAGGGTGGTTATTTACTAAGTTGTAAATAGCCGTTTCGATTGTCTTTAGCCTAACGCTGTATCAGCAGATGAAAGGGAAGCAGAGCAGCTATTACAGAGCGATGTCTCTACTGTATGTCCTGAGCGAGCTGGAGGACAGCTGCACAGCCCTCGAGAGGCCGAGAGTGGCAGAGTCGGCGTGGAGAAAATGAGTCATCAAGAATCCCTCTTCTGGAGGAAGAATCTCAGCACACAAGCACATACATGTAAATTAAGATTTCAAAGACAAAACTACATTATGGGCTTGTTTTGGAAGTGGCACACCAGCAGATTAATCACAAGGGCTTAATAAAAATCTTATCATATGACTCCACTGTTGCTATCTGCGCAGCTGATCGTGTTTTAAGGCCTCAAGGGAAGGCAGACACAAAAGAGAGGCTGGTAAAATATGGGGGAGGGGACCAAATAACTGAGGTTGGAATGACATGTTTACACAGAGGCGAGGGGGGGACAAAGAGCCTGCAGTGAGGGGGGCACAAACTCCAAAAATTCCTCCGGCTCTGCAGAGTGGTGGGGTAGCCTGCAGACACCATATGCTTTTCCCAGCATGCTGCGCTCTTTTTTTTTAAGCTCGTAGCCGCGTGTGTGTGTGTGTGTGTGTGTGTGTGTGTGTGTGTGTGTGTGTGTGTCCAACCTGCAGCTGCCAGAAACATTTAATGGTTAATGTTGTTTTAGTCAGCTGTTGCTCTTCATTCAACAAAACTGAAAATGAACACAAAAATATTCTAATTCATCAACAACAACAAAAATCTCTTTCTCTAATCTTCTCCCTCATGCCTGTTAGATTATGTTTTGTTTTATACCTTTTGTCACAGTTGTTATCACATATTTAAATACTGGCCTATGATTTTTTTCAAAGTGTGAGGTGAATCAGATGCTGTGTATCCCACTCTGATGTTTGATTTATGAAGTCGCACACCGTACGAGTGGATCTAACCGTGGGAGAAAACAGCTTTGATGTGCAGAGGCACAAAGAACATTTCTCTCCATCAGAGGGGAGGATCATAGACAAAGGCAGTCATATTTATTTAGTGCCACAGAAACAAAGGCCTTCCGAATACAAATTCATATTTTCAACGGGTGATGCGTTTCAGAGTATAGGTATTCGGCTGCTTCGGTTGGATGAAAAGACTTCTTGAACGAGTAAAAAAAAATAAAGCAGCTCTGTTTTCAGGCAATCAGAGAGCTACGCATGTATCATGTTTTTGGAGGTTTATCGTGGGGATTGAAAGGGTTACACTGGTACTTTTGTCATAAAACATGTAAAATTCTACCTCAAGTTTAGTTACAAAGCGAAAACTGAAGTGACATGTTTTCCTGTACTGTTTGCGTCATGGCCACAGTTTGAGGCATTAATAAGATGCCCTATGTTACCTCAAGGGACTTGGCTTTTTCCAATTAAAAGTGAATGTCTGCTGTACAGCCGTCTCTGTGTTAATGCTCAGCTCAGAGCTCTGCGTGCAAGCTGTTTTCATATTGCTGGGTGTGTCCGTTTAACTTAATGAATGGCTGTGGGCTACTGTTTATCAACTCGAGCAGAAGTTACTGATTTATTACCAGTTGTTTGGGAACAAAAAGTTATTGTATTGTCTCGTCGCTGTTGTTTTAGATGGTTCCCATACAGTATATTAATGAAGTAGCAGTTTGGGAGGATGTAGTAGCAACCCCATTTACATGTTTTTCTTTAGCATTCTAAGATGTTCAAACCATTTTCCTGTTTCCCTTGCTTTCAGTCTTAATGCTAAGCTAGGCTAATCACTTCCTCGCTCCAGCTCTGTGTGTAACACACAGCCATGAGAGTGGTATAAATCTTCTCATCTGACTCTCAGTAGGGAAAACGTATTATAAAAAGTGTAAATCTTGAACTTTTCCTCTAACTGGGTGCCTCTTCTTTAGCAGACATTTGTGTCGAGATAACATGAATAAATTCTACAGTATTACAGACAATATACAGAATATTTTTTATTTTATTTATTTATTAGTTTATTTTTTCCAGGGACAATGCAACAGCTTACAATAATTTGCTACCCCTGTCCCTGGTTAGGCATTTCTACTTAAAAAGGTCAAAAGATACCATCATTACCAAAAGTACAAAACTTGATTGAGCATACATAATAAATACTAACATTCTTCTAGGCTACATGTAACACGATCACGCTACCTATATACTTTGAACATCCTTTGGTGAAGTGCTTTGGTGAAGCATTGCATACTTTAGAGTGAAGCACACAGTTTAAAGTTATCTAAAGGGCTGAACCAACTTATCTTTTCAGTCCACTTTGTCCAATCACCGGCCTGAACAGAGATCCAACAGGAATTTTCTCTGATTGTACTTTGATAAACGCGACTCTTAGGAAACAGTACCGAACTGAGATGCACCGATACGCCGGATCGGTGTCGCCGCAGGCCTGCATATAAGCCGGATGATCCACATCCACAACTGTTTCTTAGTCACTGTTGTTATGACATGAAAATAAGTCTTTACAACATGACAGCCTCTGTCCTGGGACAGTTGAAAACTGCATGTCATTTCCAAGTTTCCATATTTTATCATTCCAACGTCTGAAAATACTGTATGAGCACTCAGTTTTTCCTTCCTTTGTATTTATCATTGTAAACCTATTTCCCTTAAAACTGCTATGTATCTATTGGTATCGTTGTTTTTCAGGCTTGACAAGTTAGGCCTTTTATGATACCCGCCTGAGGCTTAGTTAAACCTTGTGTGGCCACAGACGCTGCAGATTTGTTGTCTGACTTCTGTAGCATTCAAGCATCTCCGGGCTGGAAATTCCACCAGACTACTTTAGAGCCCACTGTAGGAAAGTTTAGCTTTCAAGCATCAAGCTCTAATGATCCCAGTGGAATCACCCAGCAGCCCCAGTTTCTCTTTGTCTGGCCGAATCTGGACGCAGGCGCTGCAGAGTCATGGAAGTTCAGACTTGAACTCAGACTCAGTGCTTGACCTCGTATGACTCCCGCATACCCGGCTGTTTTGGCTACATTTTCTGTGTTTTGACTAGGTGCGTTGTCCATTTTATGTTATGTAGAAAGGAGCTATAAATGAGTTAGGTCTAGGGTTGGGCATCGTTTGGATTTTAACAATTCTGATTCCAATTCTGATTCTTCCTTTCGATTCTGATTCTGTGAGAGGTGGAGTTGAAACGGGTCACATGCCTAATTCACAAATAAGAGGAACGTTTTATTTTGATTCAATGGTGGCTTGCAGTTTTACAGGGCTTTTTCAACGTAAAATAAAGCCAGACTAGAGCACCGCTTACTGTGCTCCAAGGCTGCAACACAACAAGCGCCTGGCTGCTACGGAAACCAAAACTTGCGCGTGTTAAATTTGGAACCCATGATCAGATTGAAACCAAATCCTCCAAACGATTCCAATAAGAAATTCCAAGTAGGAATCGGTTCTCGATGCCCAACCCTAGTTAGGTCTCTACAGTCCGTCACCTGAATATATTTGTTTCCTTTCCTCACAATGTCAAATATCTATGCAAATCATTCAGCTTAGAGAGATCCACCAGCCAGCCATGTGTTGACATGTGCCACGTTCAATATCAGGAGAGTCAACTGTGAAAGTGGTTCTTTCCAACATGATCCACTAACTTTTCCATGCTGAAACATTCCAGAGCTACGAAATAATTTGCAGTGAGACCAGCTTAGGATAAGAGGAAAGCTGAAATGGGGAAAAAGGAACCCCACATCTGTTGGCCAACTTAAAGTGAATTCTGAGCCACTTCCCTCTTTCAGGGTCAGGAGCAGATTCCTGCCATGTTTGTGGGCAGACTGCGGCCTAAAAGAATGGCCGATTCTTGCTCCAATGTGGACGGTAGTCATGCAAATTGAGAGGCAGCTGGTCCAGCATTCCTGTGGAAAACTGGATTCTGTGTTCATTCTGAACTACATGACCTCCAGTTTTTAGATTTTTTGTTGTTGCAATATCTGAACCTGAGCATCATTAACTTTACAGATAAAAGCATTGAGGGTTTGGATGTCCTATGAGCAAGCATCTTTGAAATGAATTAGTAAAATAAAGAAGAAATGCAACATGAAGGCTCACAGAAGCCCTTTTTCAGAGAGGTCAGGTTCTAATTTGAGAACACTGCTTCACTTCTGAGAAACTGTTTATGCCCTCTTTGCAGGCTTTTCTGTGCCAGCGATTAATAGGTTTGGAGTCAGTGTGGCTTTGCAAAGTCTGCTGCTAAATCTCAGAGGACACTGTTCACTTTCGACTATTTCATATAAAAAAAAACCTGATTGGTTCATGGTTGTTATCTGACATTGCAAACATTTAGGTCCAACCACAAAACAGTTGCCAGGTGGAAGATGTATTTAGATCTTTTACTTAAAGGCCACATATTGTAAAAAGTGAGATTTCCATGTCATGTTTATTATAATGCAGGTCGAAGTGGTATATAAATACTGTGAAAGTATCAAAACACTCAATCGACAAGAGAAATGTACACAGCCCGTATTCAGAAACTGTGCCTTTAAACGAGCCGTCAGGACTTGCGTATAGTTGTGATGTCACATCTATACTAAAATAAAACATTTGCGTTGCCAACATCTGGGAGAATTTGAATAAATACATTTATTAAATACTTAATATAGTAGTTTTTCTTAAAACATTGTGCTTACAGTAAGAGTTCCTTTCCGCCACTGAAACTTTCTGTTATGCCGTCCTTAATAGAAGCTGAGCAAATATGACACTAACACGCATTTTAAAAATCCTTGCAAGGCAGAAGAACCCTACACCAACTTTTTAAATTCTCTAAGATAGACATCTGAAACATGTCCACAGTCCACACCCACAGAATCAGCTGATTAATTCATAAACTGTCTGCAAACAGCTTCCTGACGCCCATAACAAAGATTTTAACCTGAGACATGTGAAACATCCCACTGAGAGGCCGGCGGGTTGTAATCCAGTGCTGCACAGACACATACTTGAAAGTCTTGATTGGGCGCCACATGTCTTTTGTGCTCTCAAATATGGCTGAAGTGTATGGTATGTGTCTGCATGAGTGTTTGGTCCAGTCCCAAGCTAATTCACTCACACCCAAAGTCTGACTGCTGATATGTACATTAAGGCTGTGCCATATGACGCCTTGTACTCTGAGACCATGGAGATATGGGTGACATAGGGTTGTGCAAGTAATCAAATTTTGATCGCGATTTCGCCTCCTAAAGACAAACAATGTAATTGAAAAAAAAAAATTATGTTTTGCAAGTAAACTCACATTTTGTCTTGTGTAAAATCATTTTTTTTATATTATTTATTTTAAGGGAGTGTCAAAAAGTTCAAAGGGAAAGGTATTAAGGGATATTTCACAGGTGTTTTCTCTGTTGATCTGTTTCACTGTTTTTTAAGTTCAATAAATGAAACATCTATCCCAAAGTCAATGACTAATCGTGTTAAATAATTGTTATTCATTATTGACCAAAATAATTGGATTACAATTTTTTCCATAACCGAGCAGCCCTAAGGGTGACATATTTAAGGAAAACCCAAAACCAAGATTACATATGCTGTGATAGATTTTTTTCCACATCTCCTACCCCTAGTGTCCAAATATTTGTGCTTGTATGCATAAAGTTATGATAGATTGAAGAGCAAACATGTCCAGTCTTTTCCTATATCTAATTATAAACACGGTTTCTTTTGCCAGTTATGACTACACCTGAGTCATAACTGTCAGGATTTCCTCTTCTTGCTCAGAGGAAACACCACGACCACAGGACACCAGTGACTCACTGCTGTACCATTAATATCTAACTATATCCATAAACTTTAGCTGTGTATCCATGGCAACACCTCAGCCTTAAAGGGTGTGGCTATCCAGAGCAAAGATCTCACAAATAGGGAGGCCCAGTCTCACTTATAAAAGGTTATCACACAACTTTACAGCTCTTATCTCTGCAGTATTTGACCGCTGATCCAGAGCGTAAAACCACAGCTTGTTGCCAAGGGAACACATGTACGTTTAGGCCTGTAGAGAAGAAAAGCACTAAATCTGAGGTGGGTGATTTCCCAGCAGGCAGGATGGCAGTGCAGCACCCAGAGTTTGATCGGGCCGGACAAACGCCGGGCCTCCAGGTGTGGAGGGTGGAGAACTTTGACCTGGTGCCTGTTCCCAAGAACCTGCACGGGGGATTTTACACTGGAGACGCCTACCTCATCCTCAACACCATCAAACAACGCTCCGGGAACCTGCAGTACGACCTCCACTACTGGTTGGGTGAGTGCAGTCAGACGGAGGTTATGATGTGCTGAACAGAGAAATAAGAATAAATGCTAATCTACAAGGTATAAGAATGCATTTTCCCTTATCTTTTGATTATTTTCTTTTGTAAAATCAAATAAAATCTGTGTACAAGAGATCTATAAAAAAATTCTATTTGTGTGTCAAAGTTAAGAAAAGATACTCATGAGAAAAAGGCAGCATGTTAAAACACTCGTTTAAAGCAAGAAGAGACAATCATTTCTGAATCAATTCTGCTTTTTTAGTGCGTAATGTGACTATTTGAATCTGGGAAGATGAGAACGGAAAAACATGTTGGCAAAAGCCTTCTGAAATAACAGACGACACCGCACGTTTACAGACAAAGCTGTGTTGACTGCTGCTGTTGTGTTTTATGTTTGCGCTGCGTCTCACCCTGCTCACTCAGATCATCATCATAAATGGTGACAGGCCTTATTTCATTGGACAGATGTGCTTTGTGATCGAACTAGAAAGGCTTACAAGGACACGGCAGAGTTTCACAGCTGACATTTTTATCAATGATCAAAAGCCTCATACGGTACATATGATGTCTTGTCTCAGTACAAGGGGTTTGTCTAGACAGTTTTGCAACACACGCAAAATGGGTGGCTTAAGAATCAATACAAGACGTAGAACATTGTAAAAATATTCCATTACAAGTGAAAGTTCTGCATTCATAATTCGACTTAACTAAAATCGCATCTCATCTGCAAAATGGTATCAAAACGTAAAACTACTCACGCAGAGTGGCCCCTTTATAATCAGATAAGATTTGATATGTGTAGTGGATTATTATCACTGATGCATCAACATCTAAGCAGCATTTAAATGTTGTAGATTGTAGAGCTAACGCTAATTTAAACTACTTTATTGTTGCTTTATTTCTCACATGCTGCCTTTTAAAATGGTTTCATTTTGTATATTTGTAGTAGATACTGTAGATTTTACATTGTTTGGCATTCTGTGGACAGCAAAGGAAGAATTTCACTGTACAGGGAAACGTGTTTCCTTACTGTGTATATGACAATACAACTTTGAAATTGAAATTGAAATGTACAAGTTCATGAAGCATAAAAAAATTTAATAAATGTACTCAAGTACAGTACGGCAGAAAATGTTCTAACAGTAGTGACTTTCTCCCTCTATTTTGTAGAATGTAGAACACGTTGATAGTAGCTAGTTTAAAAAAATCCCTGCACCTGTAGGACATGTTTTCATGTATTGATACAGACACAGTTTTTTTTAACCTAAGACGTAGGATAATGGGGGTGGCAGTTGTACGGTCCGTGACCGGACTTGTCTTGGGAACCGGTTGCTGGTTCAAGTCCCCACACAGACCAAGTATGGACAGTAGACTGCAGCCAGTTCACCTCCTGGGCACTGCCGAGGTGCCATTGAGCAAGGCAGTGAACCCCCACAACTGCTCGGGGCCCCCATCCTGTGAGGCGGTCCCCTTGCTCTGACATCTCTCCATACATAATACATGTCCTGACTGTACATGTGTGTATTTGGGCCTGTGTGTGCGTGGGAATACATATCTAAATATATATTAATAACAGAATGCATGAATGAATAATTTCCCTTGTGGGATTAATAAAGTTGACCTTCTTCATCTTCTAATTTTCTCAACCCATTAAAGTGAATTTAATCTTTCAACCGTGTAATCATACATGGTTTTCACTGGACAGCGACATCAATGTCATTTTCACTTTTTTAATTAAAATCCAAATTGATGTCAGTGTCTAGTAAGGGGTCAAATAGTTATTTAGATCAGCCAAAGCCTAAAAATGAGTGCTGGAGATGAGTACTGACAGAAGACAGAGTGCCTGACTGGGTCATTTTTTAGGATTTAGCTTAAAGCAAACAGGAAAGCGATTGATTTCATGTCCTTTTAGTCAGCTTGATTGATCATGGAAACAGCATTTACCAATAAACAGGGTCTGATGTAACCCACTTACATCCTGCTGAACCTCTGTGTGTGCCCAGAAATAGAATAATGTTGCATTTATAAAAGTGTCTGCTGGGATCTGCCCCATATCGATCTCCTGACCCACTGAGTCAAACACAAAATGTGGCTCTCTGGGTAGATGTGCTGTATGACTGCTGAGATAAAATAAGGACCAGGATTTATATGGCGTACATTTGTGGTTCCTCTGGTGCAGGTGATTCCTGCACCCAGGATGAGAGCGGCTCGGCGGCCATCTTTACTGTCCAAATGGACGACTTCCTGGGGGGGAAACCCATCCAGTACCGCGAGGCCCAGGGATACGAGTCCAAAACCTTTCTTGGCTACTTCAAGTCTGGAATCAAATACATGGTAAGATGTCATGTTTATAGCTGCAAAACATGTATACACAAGGAATAATATACATGTTTTGTGTGTTTGTTTTTTTTGTTGCTTTTGTTTTGGTGCATTTTAAACCTGGGATTACGTTTAGGTAAAGTTATGTGCAAGTGTGATTTCTGCCTGTTCACTGACATTTTTAAGGGTATATTTTTTATCATATTTTAAAATATAAACTGCATTTTATCATTCGTAAAAATAGAAGATGCATTCTGTTATGACAGCGTCATTTTGTAAATCTTGTCAACTTCCCGACATCTATTTCAAAATTCTTTCTTTTTTTAAATTTAATTTTGTTAAGGTTGGATCCACCTTTTTTTAAAAGTGTAATGCATCTCTTATCTTTCAGAAAGGGGGCGTGGCGTCTGGGTTCAAGCACGTGGTCACTAATGAGGTGGTCATGCAGCGGTTGCTGCAGGTCAAAGGTCGCCGTGCTGTCCGGGCAACGGAGGTGGCGGTCAGCTGGGACAGCTTCAACCAGGGAGACTGCTTCATCCTGGACCTGGGAGCTGTGAGTCACACTGAGCAGATCAAGCACATTCATATTAGATATACATAATGATATCATGTGATTAGAGCTGCAAAGATGAATCAATTCATTGTCAACTATTAAATGAATCGTCAACTATTTTGATAATTAATCGGTTGAGTCATTTCTTTTTAATGGGAAAAAAAATGGATTCCAGCTTCTTAAATGTGAATATTTTCTAGTTTCTTCTCTCCTCTGTGACAGTAAACTGAATATTTTTGAGTTGTGGACAAAACAAGACATTTGAGCGGTCATCTTGGGCTTTGGAAAACACCAATCAACATTTTTCACCATTTTCTGACATTTTATAGACCAAACAACCTTTTAAAAGATGAATTGACAATGAAAATAATTGTTAGTTGCAGACCTAGATGTGATGGTCAGTACCGCAGTGAGTTCTTTCGAGTAGACATACACTACAAAAGTACAGATGTTGGTGTCCGTTTAGCAAGCTCTTTAGATTATGCAAGGCTTATGGGATAAATGGTCTTAATTTTTGTAAAACACAAAATGTTAAGCACCTCTTTTGTAACCTGCTCTCATCTCCTTCTTGCTGTACAGGAGATTTACCAGTGGTGTGGCTCCCAGAGCAACCGCTTTGAGAAGCTGAAGGCTACTCAGGTTGCCAAGGGTATCCGTGACAACGAGCGCAGTGGGAGGGCCAGAGTTTATGTCTGTGACGAGGGGATGGAGAGAGAGAAGATGATAGAGGTGAGATCAGTGAGTTATGAGAATAAAATGAAGTCTAAAACTGACTTGTGTGTTGAAACGGCTGCGTCTGTCCTCAGGTGTTAGGTGATAAACCAGATCTGCCTGTTGGAGCCGCGGATGACATCAAGGCTGATGTTTCAAACAGGAAGATGGCCAAACTCTACAAGGTGAGAGAACTGGACCCCCCCCCCCCCCCCCCCCCCAGACACACACCTTGTCTTTTCTCTTTAATCTCTCTTGTAATAAATCTCTTGTTATCGCTCATTATTTTCTGTTGCAGTTATCTAAAAATAATAGAAATCAATCAATAGAAATCTGTAATTTCATCTGGTTTTATTTTAAATATCTAAATCGGGTCAAAAATTCAATTCAAATCAACTTTATTATCATTACACTTACGAACAATGAAACTAGTCTTAATAACTACGTGACAACCATGTTACCTTCACAGTTCTACTTATTGATCATTTCTAACTGACAGTGATTTTATGAAAAGCCCAGGAGGAGGCCGTGCGGCCTTTTCTCTCGGATTGGTAATTCTCAGAAAATGTGACACACCATGCCTCTACTCAGCCTCTCTCTTCCTTCGCCCCCTCCTGCAGGTGTCCAACGCCAGTGGGAGCATGGCCATCGCGCTGGTGGCAGCAGAGAACCCGTTCGCTCAGAGCGCCCTGGAGTCCGGCGACTGCTTCATCCTGGACCACGGCTCCAATGGGAAGATCTTCGTCTGGAAAGGTCAGTGCAGGGTGCTGCAGAGGATTCCTCATACACTGTTCATTTAGCAGAGTTTCGTCTTCACAGCTGGAAACTTTATACCTCTGCTGAATAGATGTTGTGTGGTCAATTCTGAGCAGGCATGCTGAGCCTATATATATATATATATATATATATAGAAGGGCTGTCAAACGATTACATTTTCTTAATCGCGATTAATATAGTTCTATAGTTAATTGCGATTAATCACATGTTTTATCACATGATTAAAATTCTATTATTTTGCATTTCAGAACTGTTTTTAAGTACATATTAACAATGGAAAGCCATTCTTACCAGTGTATCTTGATTGGGAATCAAATGAATGCAAAGAAAGTGACTTTATAAACTTGATTTTAAGATTTGTATTTGTTTATTATATATTTAATCTAGTCACACATTTGAATCTAGAGTCAATATTAGGGTTGGGTATTGTTTGGTTTGGATGCCGCTGCTAGAGCGGTACTTTTAAAACGGTACCGGTGCCTTAACGGTGCCTGAACCGATACTTTTTAAGAAAGTTAAAGAAAAGAAGGGTGCTAAACAGTTGGCGACATTAAAGAATGGCTTGTTTATTGCTAAGACCATATCGTCAAAATGAAATGTTTAATAATAATGTAATCACTATAACAATAACTTATTTCACTAGTAAATTGCTGTTGAATGACAAAAACAACCACCAGATGGGAAAAGGGCATTTAACAACAATTTTGAATGCACCACGAGGCTGTAAATTACCAGTTTCATTGAACGCACCATCTGTGTTTTTCCGACAACAGCAGCTGCAGATTGTTACATCCCGGTGTTGAATCCTCTACAGTGAAACACAGTCACACTTTACACCGTTTAGCGTTAGCTGTCAGCATTGTAACCGTGTTTAATCCAGCTACTAGCTAGCGGTAGGCTAACGTTAGCTGCTGTTGAGTATAGTGTTAACTAGCGTCACATGCAGCGGTGTTTCTGTTTCCTGTAACATCTGTTTCAGAGCATCAGAGAGAAGTGCAGGCATATCAGTTCACCAAAATGTAAAAATGACACATTGTTGTTTTATGAGGGGTTATGTCTATGTTTTGGCCAGGCGCAGTGACTTCCTGGTGTCTTGTCGCCAGGCAACTTGTCTGTTTTGTACACTTTTTGTATGGACAGACAACATATTACGTGTTATTTATTGAGTTTTAGAGGTGCTGGTAAGCAGATTTCTGTACCTGTAGACAGAGTCCTACTTCCGGCTTCCATTGTTTATGCTAAGCTAAGCTAACCAGCTGCTGGCTGCAGCTTCATATTTACCGTGCAGACATGAGAGTGGTATTCGTCATCTCATCTAGCTCGTCATGAAAGGGAGTATCTCCAAAAACAAAGACAAAAACATTTTTACTCCCTTTAATCCAAACTCCCTTTAATCATATTCCCATTAATATTATCTCAGCTTTTTTTCTCAGTATTCATGACATGTTTTTTACATTTTAGCAATAACAAAAAATGTATATTGCTGCAGTGATATGAGTCACTCCCACAGTTAGCTCGTCAGACAACTCTATTATATTAAAAAATGAAAATGCTCATATCACTATTTATTTTTCATATATACAGTATATATTATTGCTTGATATAATAACTCTTATCTGCGCTATCTTTTCTCCTGCTTACAGGCAAAGATGCCAACATGGACGAGCGAAAGGAAGCGATGAAAGCAGCAGACCATTTCATCAAGAAGATGGGTTACCCCAAACACACGGAGGTCCAGATCCTGCCAGAGATGGGCGAGACGCCGCTCTTCAAGCAGTTCTTCAAAAACTGGCGGGACAGAGATCAGACAGAGGGCCTGGGCGTCGTCTACATCTCTAACAGCATCGCCAAGATCGTGAAGGTGCCCTTCGACGCATCCAGCCTGCACGACTCCCCCGCCATGGCCGCCCAGCACGGCATGATAGATGACGGCAGCGGAGAGAAACAGGTGAGAGGACAGAGGCTGGACATCTGTAACACCAAAGAATTTCTAATAAGGGAAGAAGTTCCACTCTCTCGTTACTTCCGGCTTCTGAACTGGTTGCAGTTCCACCAGAGTTCCATATAGGGGGCGCTCACAGGCCAGTGTAGAATGAATGGGACTCTATGGAGCTATACCCCTCAAAATCCACTTTTCTCAGGATATAAGTTTTGTCTAGTAATTTGAATGTTGCATTCGAAAGGAGAGGCTAAGAAAATACACGCTGCTGGGTGTTAGATTTTTTTAAAGTGGCTTTTTTGTTCTAAAAAGCCTTTTAAAATGTCAATGACGTCATACACATATATGGCCAGAGATACTGCTTTACGACAAGCTCTGAGTCGCTTCCTTTGTTCTCTCGAGGCATCGACAACACAGCTGACAGGTTAGCCTCTCCCTGTTAATACACGTGCTAGAAAGAGGTTTGCTAATGTTTTAAAGACCACGCCGAAATATTCACTCTGACATTCTGGTTCTGCTTTGGATGCCGTCAAGCAGGATCTCTGATCATAATCAGCCCTTCACTGACCAATCAGCATTCATTAGCAGAATGCTAGCGTGTTATGGGCAACAATGACTCAACCTGTAAGAAATCGAAAGGACACAAGTACTCGTTTATTCAACTTTTGACCTATAATCCATGTTGAACTTTCAAAAACTACAATCAAATCTGAGATTTCTCAACGACAATCAGGCGAAAGAGACAAATTTAGCCGTCTAGCTCCATAGAGTCCCATTCATTTAGTACTGGACCGTGATCACCCCCAGTGGAACTCTGGTGGAACTGCAACCAAATTTGGTACAATGGGGCTGAATAGGGAGTGGAACGGCTTTCCGTAGACGGGCTTTGGCAACACTTTATATAAGAAATCAGGCTACACCCTTTTACAACTGCGATGGCTGCACCTGATTGGACGGCCGCTTCACGTGGGGCTGTTTGCTCCCGAATTACAAAACAGACCAACACGGCGGCTCATCTAGAAACTTTCTCTTATTTTACGAAAATTTTATGCGAGAAATAAGCTATGCAGTTGCTAACTCTGTCTTCATTTTAGATTAACAACAGTTTAGAAGATTTTCGTGAGTTTTCGAGAGGCGGCGAGTCGAGCTGGTGCTGCTGATTTGCATAAAGTTGCCTGTACATTATGCAAAAACAGGAGCGGGCAACTAGACGCCCTTTTCTCTAAAATTGCCGCAAAGCTACCAGAATGCATTGCACAGCTGCTCACATGAGCTTCCCAGTGGACACGTACCTTAAGATCTCAGCTGCTGCTGCTATTACCTTCCCATCCTGTAGGGGGCGTACATTTTCCATGCAAATAGCTCCCTGTTGAGTTGTGATATTTGTGAAATACAGAGTGATTTCCACAGGGAGCTTCACATTTGAAAAATGTTATAATTTACATTATACATTACATTATACTGTAGATTATATGTTATGTAATATCTACATGATTTGTAGTAAATGGGATAACACATTAATTACAATAGTCCCCAAACATGTTTTTTTCTTTCTCGACAGATCTGGCGTATTGAGGGGTCGGACAAGATGGCCGTGGATCCGTCCACACATGGACAGTTCTACGGAGGAGACAGCTACATCATCCTTTATAACTATCACCATGGAGGACGTCAGGGACATGTTATCTACATGTGGTGAGAATATGATAGAGTTCAGTTAAAGCTGAGATAGGCAATATTTTAGTCTAAAAAATATTCCCCTCGTAACTGCCTGAATCATAAAGCAGGGAGTAACAGCCTGAACCAGGTAAACGCTGTCAACTGGACAATGTAATGATTGATATTCTGTGTTGAGAGAGTCAGAACTCAGTGGTGGAAATGTGCGTATATTTGTTCTCTGTTGTATATATATATATAAAATACATTTTAGAAATAAAATGGGGCAGTCCAATCTCCAAAAGTTAAAATACTTCTTATAAGTTTAAGCGTTGATTATTTAAGGGACCGGTCTTTTAATATAGTTGATTTCCATTCAATAGTTACTGCTAAAAACATTTTGACTTTGATGTTTTTTTTTTATAATTACCAGCCTTTTTTTTACCTTGAAAAGAGCCCAATCTGGGCCTCTTATTCTGTTCAGTGTAATGATGCTGCATTCACACTGTCTCCCAGGCAGGGCGCGGACTCCAGTCAGGATGAAATCGGGGCCTGTGCGATCCTCGGCGCCCAGCTGGATGACGAGCTCGGCGGTGGTCCTGTGCAGGTGAAACACATTGTTCCATTAGTGCCTTTTTGTTTCCATGAGCTTCTATTCATCTCATATGTCATGTTATCAAAGTCTCTGCTGTCCTTTGGCTTACTCAGCGCAGTCACCTCCTCTCTAAAATGTACATCCTCTTACTCTCCCTGATGGTTTCCCTGCTGCTGCTTCTGTTCTGTCTTCCTTGGTTTCCCTCCTCTTTAGGTTGTTGGTGCTCCTATAACAACTCAGGTATTTTCCCTTCCTTCCCTGCTCCGTACCCTCCCAAAATGACACATACGATTTTTGTCCAGAGCCAGCGACAAAAGAAGCTACATTTTCTTATTTTGTCACCTCCCTGATAAATATGAATATCTTGATTTTAAAAGGGGCTGTTGTTGTTCTGGCTCCTTTAAGACTTCATGAATGTGATAATGAGTCAACACAATCAGGACATTCCGATGTGGATGTTAATGGGAGGTTCCCTCCTCCTCCTCTGTCACCAACTCTGTTGGCTCCACATAAACAACAGCCCTGTTTCCAAACTCTACTCTGACCTGATTTTAGATACAACATCATGGTGCTGATGTTAGAGTTTGGAAATAACTGTGGAGAACATTCTGTACGCTTTAGAGTTGTTTAGAGTGAGTCCTGGCTCTGCACTCATGTGAGTCGTCATTCATTCATTTCTGTGTTCTGTATTCACACTTCGCTCCTCATGCGTGTCTTCACTTTGCATGTACATTTATGCTCATGTTGTGTGTGTGTGTGTGTGTGTGCTGTGGCATGACCCTGTGTCTGTATTAAAGGCTAGAGAAAGAAGAAGATACTCACTTGATTTGTCTAACTCAAATTGCTGAAGCTTTATATTTACTTCAGTTAAACTTGGGAACGTACTTTTATACAGAATGAGCCTTGATCCTTTACGGTCAAGCGTTGGAATCCATGCAGTGTGGAAACCTCTGCAGATGCCATGTTTGTATTTAACAGATGTTTCCCTGCTCTCACTGTCGAAATAGAGAAAAGCTTTTTTGCACACTTTTGGATTCACAGTTTCTCAAACTTAACTTGACTTTAATTTACCTGGCCAGGGCTGGGTATCATCTTAAAGGACAATTCCGGCGCAAAACGAACCTAGGGGTTAATAACAGATGTGTACCCACTTGATCGCTCTCTGGGACATATTTTCATGCTAATCAAATGTGTTTGTAGCTTGAAAAAAGCTAGCGCGGACCGCTGATTAGCTTACAACGCTAGTATTCGGGGCACAGGGAAAGTAAAAACAAATCGCTATTTTGTACCACTAAAAAGTCTCAAAATATCACCACACTTCAACGGTAGCATAATGAGGGTCCCTAAATGTTAACCGAAGCATTGAGAACATTGTAAGTGTACAGATAGTTTATTAAAAAGATAGTTTAGAAAGACAGTAGCTCCCAAGAAGGCGGCCGCCTGTATACGAGAACGCGACTGTCTTTATAATCTATAAATATATCTAAGACAAGGCATCTCACAATGATTTAACCAGAGATTTGAAGTAAGACAACAAAATTAAAATACATCTTTTATGCTGTTTCGAGACAACCAAAACTGACAAGTAATCCTGCTGACGGACAGACAGACTGTTTCATATTATACAAGAGGATGCGCAAAGAGTAGGGCCTGCTGGGAATGTTTGTAGTTTGAAAGTGTTTGACTGTGGACTACTCATCAATGAGTATTTACCATTTCTCTATTCTCTCAGGATTAGCATAATTTGCTGTGATGATTGGTTGAGCAGAAGAGCTGACAGCCATAAATATTTATGGGAAAGCGGCCTACCAAAGAGACTCATAATACTGTGTTAGACCTAACCTGCGTCATCGCTCAGCGTCCTAATTCCACAAACCTCGACTCTCAGCACCTTGTGGCACAGACAGTGAACACCCCATGCTGCCATCTTGTGTCTGTAGTCTGTATTGCAGCAGCCGTGTTTCACATATTGTTGATGCATATTTCACAACACACAACAAGGGAGGATCTGTCTGTTGTGATGTGGTAACACCACCTGGGGTAAATTCACATCGTCAAAACGCATGAGGTATTTTGAATTACCGTAAAAAAAACATCTTATCATGAGTTTTAACTTTTCCGTTTGTGTACCAGGTGAGAGTGGTCCAGGGGAAAGAGCCGGCCCATCTGATGAGTCTGTTTGGAGGACAGCCCATGGTAGTGTACAAGGGAGGAACGTCCAGGGAAGGAGGTCAGTCCGCTCCTGCAGAGACTCGACTCTTCCAGGTGCGCTCCAACTCCGCAGGACACACCAGAGCTGTGGAGGTAAGAGGACAAACGTCATACACATTCTAACTTCACCACTGACACACGTGCTTTTAAAGGATAAGACTTACTGTCAACAAATGATGAAAAGACCAAAACCAACTACAATGTGATCCTACTAATAGGTTTGTGTGTGTATCTTATTCCTCATTGCCATTGAGCCCCATTGTTGTCCAAAAACTGTTAGAAACACATCAATGAGACACACTGTTGCACTAGGTGACATGCAACTTTATTGCAATGAACACACACACACTGTAGTTTATTTTTGATTCAATCAAACATACACCGGTCTGCTGCTGGAAATACTCACTAGAACAGTAAGTGTGTATTAATCTGCAGCTGAAGATAGTCCCCGACAAAGGTACTTTCTTACTCCTGTTACAGTAATGTTTGCTAAAACCATAGTGCCCAGCTATATATCTATATATCTATATATATATATATATATATATATATATATATCTCTATATATATCTATAAAACCATAGTGCCTAAAGCATTCATTTCTTTGGGCTTTGCATGGGATTATTTTGACAATAACAAAAAGAAAGAATAACACCAGCCTCTGTTGATTCTACAAATTCATCTCACTCCATTGGCCTCAATAAAAGTCTGGTTGCTGCTTAATATGAACCAGCATCACTACATAAAATGTATTTTTACTGCACGTTAACCTACAATATCTCTGCGTCCATGCAGCTTGACACAGCGTCTTCCAACCTGAACTCCAACGATGCTTTTGTTCTGGTGACTCCTGGAGGCTCCTTTGTGTGGGTGGGCGTGGGTGCCAGTGACACAGAGAAGCAGGGAGCCCAGCAGCTGTGTAACATCCTGGGAGTGTCAGCCTCTGAGCTGTCTGAGGGAGGAGAGACTGGTGAGGAAACGTGATGTAACAATTTCTCTTTTTTTGTGTGCCTTTGAGTCAAACTGAAACCCAACACCAGTTAACGTACTCCTGTGTCGGCTATGAACTTTGTTCAAGCTGTCAAAATAGCGCTTTCATGCTCAGCTTAATAGTTTTCTTTTTGTATCTCAGCTAAAGTAAGTGCTTGTGTTCATCTATATTAAAACAAAGAAGATTTGATTGCATCACCCCTTTAGATGTTACCAGTAATCGTGTGATTTGCTTTCAAAGCTCACGAAGAAACTGGCTTCTCTGCTAACAATTTCAAATAGAAAACCTCAGGCTAAAACATAACAGATTCCATTTTTTATAAACACCCTGCTTTTTAAGGATTGGCCTCAGCCGAGGGCTGCTAGAGACAACAGAACAGTAATTCAACATTTTATTTCTGGGCGCTTTCGCTGATAGTTTATAACTTTTCCTATTACAAATTCACACAGTGAAATGTGTGTAAGAATCATTTGTCACAGTGTAAAGTGATGTAGTTACCTTAACGCTTTTACAGATTGTGATTCATAATTTATATTAATTAAAAAACAATACATTTTGTGTATTCTTTGTACATCTTTAAAGCTGCGCTAATCATTTTTATTTATTTATTATAAATCAACAATGGATCACAGGGTTTCCCCAGAAAAATTGTTTAGCCCAGTGGCAAGTGTCTTTTTTACGAAGACGGCCTGGCTCACAGACTGATGGCAGCATTAATGTAAAGCCCAATAGTTTCTGTGTTAACGGAATCGGGAAATTGAGAATTTAAAAAAGCTATAAGACCGATGCCATAGGGCTCTATGTTATGTCAGTGCTAAAAGCTAACAAGAGATTTTGAAAATATGACTCTATCTATATGTCTAAGTTTCAAACCGAGCCACCCCACGGCAACTGTAGTTTAAAAATGTCTTAAAAATACATTACAAAATAATTCCCAGTGGCTTGGGCCTGGTGGGGGGCAACTTAGGCCTGGCGGGCTACCAGGCTTGCAATACACTGGGGGAAACCCTGGATCAAATGACCAGTGTTGCCAACTTAGCGACTTTTCAGACCCCCTTAGCGACTTTTTTTCAGTGAAGCGACTAGCGACAAATCTGGCGACTTTCTGTAGAAAAGTCACCAGCCTGTGGCCGCCAAAACAGTCTGCTCTCTCTTCTGTTCTGTGACTGAGGAGCAGCCCCTCCCCTCTCTCGTCATGTGCAGCAGCACAGTGCGCAGGCAGGTAGAAAGGGGAGAAGGGACAGGGTGCGGGGGCCAGTGTAGGTACGAAAGACAGCGGGACGCAACGGGAGAAAGGCGCCGCTGAGCTGGCCTGGCCATGGGCAAGCCAGCCTTCTTTGAGAATTCTTTATTGATCTTTTTCCCTCCCTTTGTCGAATTTCTTAAGTAATAATTATAAGGTAAAATAAATTCTGTATTGAATTTGTGATTATTTGGCTAAAGATTTCTATTTCTTTCTATCTACCTTGCTGACACAACCACTAAGCTTTATGCAAATGATCACGTCGCAAATGAGCGTATGATGTCATCTCGCTACTTTTAGCGACTTTTGGAGCTGGTTCTAGCTACTTTCATTGGAAAAGAGGCAACACTGCAAATGACCCTGTGTAATGTGAAATGGAATTATTCATAGCAACAAGCCCCCAGAAAGGACTGCAGCTTTTTGGAGCTTTTATAGCATCTTTTAGGTCATAGTTTTTGTTTAACCGCAGATGTACTTTACGGTTCACTCTCAGCGCTCTCATCAAGCTAATACGCAGTCACAGCAGAATGCTGTTTTCAGCTAAATGTTCTGATCTGTACACTAAGTGCCCAGCACCAAACGGTAACAGTTAGCTACTAGGTAGTGTGGCAGCTAAAGAGCCAGATAGCAAACCAGAGCTAATCAGACACAATTACTCCAATGCTAATCTTTGTATCTGCTGGGTGAGTAAATAGGCAATCGTTTGCTAGTGAGTTAACATTAGACATAACAACTTTATAAGGTGGTAATATGTCAATTTCATTTTTTTTCTCGTCCCTAAATGGCCCAAAAAAAATCCATGAATGCATTTTAATTTAATTATCAATGGTACAACATTTTGGGTAAAATACGTATTAGCTTTCTTGCTGAGAGTTAGGTGAGAAGATTGATACCACTCTGCGTGTCCACTAACTATGAAGCTAATCATTAGCCGGTTAGATTAGAAATAGTCCGACACAAGCCCCCAAAAAACAGATTTACAGATTAAACAAAGGAGATACATCTTATTATCAGTGAGTTTTAGAGGTGCTGGTAGACACAATTTTTTTTTTAACCTTCAGACAGAACTAGGCTAGCTGTTTCCGGTCTTTGTGCTAAGCTAACTGCCTCTTGGCTGTAGCCTCATATTTAACTGACAGACATAAGTAGGCTAAATAAGGATATTTCCCAACATGTCTAACTATTGCTTCAATCTCTTCAGGTGTTTATTTGCTTTTTGTTCCTGTTTAAATATATAAAACTATAATAACTTGAAGTGTGCCTGTCCTCAGATCAGTTCTGGGAAGCTCTGGGAGGAAAGAAAGACTATCGCACTTCTACCAGACTCAAGGACAAGATGGACGCTCACCCACCTAGACTCTTCGCCTGCTCCAATAAGACTGGAAACTTCATCGTAAGTCTTTGGTTTGAGCTACCTCTGCTGCCGCTGCACTCCTTTAAAAAAAATCATTTCACAGAAGCGGACCCTTCTGGTAAATTACCTTGCAACAACTTGCCTTTCCCGAAATACTCTGGATAATTAATGACGGAAGCCCAATGTGATGAAAATAAAGATCCTGTAAGTCATTATAATGAGAAACTTTCTCTAAATAATGACTTGGTATCTCAAAATAATGAGAAACTTTTCAAAATCTCAAAATACAATTATTTTAAGATACTAAGTCATTATTTTGAGAAAGTTTATCATTATCCGGAGAATGTTTCTCATTACTTTGAGAATTTTCTTCTTGTAATGACTTACAGAATATTTTTTCTTCATCACATTGGCAAAAATGGGCTTCCATAAATCTCAGAACTTAGTTAACAGCTTTCATTACAAAAAAATGTCCAACATCAATACAGCTCCACTTACTCGTTGTCCTCCGCTCAGATTGAGGAGGTACCCGGGGAGATGACCCAAGACGACCTGGCCACTGATGATGTCATGATCCTGGACTCCTGGGACCAGGTAAAGAAAACCAGAGCTTTGACTGCTCTATACGTACCAGACAGATTCAGAGCTGAGTCACTGCAATGAAAGGAACAAATACGCAGTAAATTTTCCCATTTTCAGGTATTTGTCTGGATCGGAAATGAGGCCCAAGAGGAAGAGAAGACTGAAGCGATGGCGTCCGGTAAGGCCATCCGTGGATAAAAAAAAAAGCTCAACATCGTATTATTAAGATAGGATATCTATTTGTATAATCATATCAGTGAAAAAAGGAAATGCCACCAGAACTTCCCTCAGTGTATTTTAATTTTATTTTAACAATCCTTTGGCATCCAAAACTGACTTTTCTGATTTCTGTTTAAATATTATTTATAATTGTTGTGACCCATCAAACAATCATTTGCTTATTCAAAATATGAAACACCTCACGTAATATTAAAATTTTGGACATCAAGACCATAGTCACACTACAAAAAAGAAAAACAAGTTCTAAAATCTTATTTTAGGATGATATATTTTATTTTGTTTTTTAAAGATAATATTGTCAAACACCATAGTTTGTTAAGCAAATGCACATTATTCTGCTGTGCATTTGTGATTTAACTTTACTCCGTGACTTCTAGCACCAATTCAAGCTTTTCCTTGTCTTCGTCAGCGGTCCGTTACATCGAGACAGATCCGGCCAACAGAGACCGCAGGACGCCCATCGTCAAGATCAAGCAGGGCTTTGAGCCGCCCACCTTCACCGGCTGGTTCCTGGGCTGGGATCACGAGTACTGGACCAGCGACCCCCTGGAGCGCGCCATGGCTTATCTGGCCCTGTGAGATCTCACCTGACCTTTGACCCCTCTGCTCCGCCGCAAGCACTGAGCTCCAATCATGAGACTCTCTTTAGCTGCCAATACTCCCAGAAAACCTTTTTTGTTTTTACTTATTGTGTTGCGTTTGTGAGGGCTACAGGTCGATGTAGCAGTGTTTTAATTCACTTTGTCTCGACCAATCGCAATAGAGCTTTAACAGATACACAGGCTTCCTCTAGGGTTTGCACTAAATACAGTCTACTGCTTTTATTGAAGCCAATTTTTCACATTTATTGTATACGTTGACAATAAAACATGTTCACTAGTGAAATGTAAGGAAAACAGAGTCTTTGTGTACGGCAACATTGGAAAACTCACTGCCAAGAAAAAAACTGCTTATGAAAAGCAATACAACCGATGCCTTAATAGTCTTTCCCAGTTTACAGGCAATCTGCTTTTTTTTTTTTTTAATAAAAAAGGTACTGTTCCAGTTTAAGGATGCCTTTATAGATAAGTTGTTTGCACATTCAGTTTAGATGCCTCTTATATTTATTTTTTAAATGTCACAGATGCATGCCCAGGAAAGCTTGTGTGATGCTGCAAATGGCCAACTTTAAAATGGGAAACCAACGCTTTGCTGCTTTACAAACCAGTTATGTCTTCTGTGACACTTTCTAAGGTTTCCCCTGTTATAATTTCAATAAAACCAAATAAAATGTGAAATGTTTTACGCCACTGCTTTACAAACACTTGCAATACTGATCTAATACAATAAGTTCCATAGACAAAAATGATTTTTGATAGCGTCTTTATTTAAAGTCTTTATATATTCGTATTATGTCAGGATAAAACTATATCAAACATTAGCAAACTGTATAAAAAAAGAAACTAACAACCATAAATTCTGAATGAAACTTCAAAAAAAGTTATAATTGATGCGTGTAACATTTTTCACAAGACAAAAACTTAAATACTACTTTGATTTAATGAGCAGGGCTTTTGTGGAAGCCAAATGATAAGAGGAGGGAGTTTGAATTGTTTTTCCTGGGTGATCAGTATGTATGTAACCACCTCTTCTCTCTGTAACAGAGTTCAAACTCTAAAGCAAGTTTACCCAAGATTCTTTGCTATCCAACTGTAGCAAAATAATACTCTCTCTGTTGTAGCAACTCAAATATACAGGAATTACTGTAGTAACATTCTGCAACAGTCTTTGTATTTCACAACAAAAATAATAATTTAAAAAAACCTACAGTGCTACTTTAAACTCAGTTGTGACCAACCTGAAAGCCTGTCTAGTCCCAGCAAAGCTATAATAAACTTCATTATATATATATATATATATATATATATATATATATATATATATATATATATATATATATATATATATATATATATATATATATACACACACACACATATATATACACACACACAT